>NC_050176.1:19613282-19913282 GCF_008315115.2 Sander lucioperca
TCAGACACTCTCTCCCTCTCTCCTACACACACACACACACACACACACACACACACACACACACACACACACATACACACACACACACACACACACACACACACACACACACACACACACACTGCACATGACAGACTTTGAGCTTAACTAGGTTACGTTTAATCAAGTCTGTGTGTGGATACCAGAGAGAAAGGGGAGGTCTAAGCAGCAAAGAGCATGAAGCAATTAGTGAGCAGGTTGCTCATTCATACACAGTAGTTCACATTTGAGGATTTCCATCCAAACCACATGTTTTTAGATCAATACCACTTTCTAGTAAGGCACCCTTTACCCTTTAAGTTGTATTTATTTATGGTTAATAAATAATTTACCAATGTATTACGTGCCATTAATAAAAGAACTTTTGGGTTGCCAGTTTCTGAGAAATCCCGTTGGCTGGTGTTGAGCCTCGTCTAGCATTACACTGGCTTTTTATTTTTTTAAGATAGCTCTTAAATTCATCAGGAGAACCCCTATTTCTGAAATACCAATACAGTGCACACTGCACACTTGATGACAAATTTGCAACACTTTGTTAAAGGTCCCATGGCATGAAAATGTCACTTTATGAGGTTTTTTAACATTAATATGAGTTCCCCCAGCCTGCCTATGGTCCCCCAGTGGCTATAAATGGTGATAGGTGTAAACCGAGCCCTGGGTATCCTGCTCTGCCTTTGAGAAAATTAAAGCTCAGATGGGCCGATCTGGAATCTTGCTCCTTATGACGTCATAAGGAGGAAGGTTACCTGCCCTTTCTCTGCTTTGCCCGCCCAGAGAATTTGGCCCACCCTTGAGAAAGAGAGAGACATCATGGCTTGCAAATGAGCGAAGCATGGCAGTTGGTCAAGGCCACACCCCCACCCTCCACCTTGCCCCCCCCTCTCTCCTCCTCAATAGCATTTAAAGCTACAGACACAGAAATGGCACATCCTAAGTAAAGCTCATTGTGGGACTGGCTCTAGTGGCTGTAATTCTGCACCAAGGCTGAATTTCGGGAAAGAGACTTCAGATACAGTATTAGGGGACCACTGAGGCCTATATACAAGCATCCAAAAAGCAGCATGTCATAGGACCTTTAAAGACTTACTAACATTTGTACCTGTGCTTAAGTGTCAGGCAGGTCGTGAGTTTATCACTTTTTAAAATGAGGTCTGCAATTATAAATGCGAGTAAGTCTTTTTTTTAATCCAATGTATTAATACTGATTTAGTGTCTTCGTCAGACATACAAAACACAATCAGAAGAAATATTAACAGAACTTTTACAAAAAAGTAAAAGCAACCGGATTTATGAAAAGTAAAGCCCATGAAGTTCATGAATGAAACCCTCATCTTTTCAAAGTTCTTGGGTTTTCCCTTCATTAAAAATGTAAATTTTTCAATAGAAACCCAGCTTGATAGACCTTTTAACCATAGAGGCAAAGTCCGTCCCCTTCCAGTGGACCTCATGGGTCATTATTTCGGGAAAAAAAAGGATGATAGTGAACGGGGAGAGACTAATATTAATAATTACTAATACTATTTTTTTATCCAGTTTGAATTGAGCCATGAATTACACATATGATGTTCATCAATTTTAATAATATAATAACTTTGCAAGTGAAGAAAATCAGTTTGTCATAGGTTTGTCGTAGTACCACTTAGTTTTGTGTGAAACCGCTCAGTGAACTACGTATCTCATCTCGCACAATTTACTTCACCTTGGTTGATGCTAGGCTTGCTCGCTAGCTAGTCATCTCAGCAATGTTCCACAACACGTGTAACATTATCTTACCTAATGTGTTTTACACAGCGACATTTTATGAGCCGAGAAACAAAAGAGCAAGATCCGTTGCTCGTGTAAGTAATTTTACATCCTGGAACGAAACACAGACACTGTAGCTTCAGTGAGATGTCACCCATGCGACTTTGAAGTGTCTAGTCATTCTAATTATGTATTTTCAGTCTTATACTTCTACAGTTTTATGACAAACTGAGACATTCTTGACTTGCAAAATTATCTTTTAAATTGACGAACATCATATGTGTAATCCATGGCTCAATTCAAAGGGGATCAAAATGTAATTTGTCTCTCCCCTTTAACTACCGTTCCTATTTTTTCCGAAAAGGTCCCATGGTGGTCCACTGGAAGGGGAAGGACTTCGCCTCTCTATTGACTGAGAGTTGTTTTTTGTAGGTTTTTACAAAACACAGAAATCATGTATTTGCCATCAAAGGTAGAATATGTAGTTTCGCTTACTGTTCGTAAACACACAATGTTCAAAGTTGGCCCCTCCTTCCCCGCTCAGATCCAGAGAGAGAGCGCAGATGCAGCAGTGGTCAAGCGAGCTAGAGAGTGAATGAAGAGAGGGAGCCTGTAGAAAGCAGTGAATCAGAGTAATAAAACAATATTTTCGGATTGTTTCACAGCGGTTATGTTCTAAAGCACAAATAAACACACCCACAACTACGCGGGAAGGTGCAGCATTGTTGGATTATGAGTGAATGCAGAGCTTCATCCAGTGTGTGTGTGTGTGTGTGTGTGTGTGTGTCAGTGAGACTTGTTCTCGATATGAGGCGTTGAGGGGCAAAGTGGCGTTTGGAAATGAGAACGAGCTGCACAAACTGCACGCTATTATTGGCTGGGAGTTACACACCCACTTGGGGCACAAAGGCTCTTTGTTGACGCCCATAAACGTTCCACACGATGAAAAATAAGAAAACGAAAAAATGTTTAGTTCCCTTTCAAATGGTGCCCCATTTGTAAGGAACATGGATATGTGGGATGAGCAGCAGCGCTGAGTATGTGGGTTGCGCCCATGAAAAATGTGCCAAATCTTCTCTGCCAATGCCAAACAGCTTATTCTGCCATTGACTCGTTTGGTGTTTGGTGGATTGGATGATTGAAGTTTGAAGAAACAAGACATATTGGCAATTTAATAATTTATTCATTTCACAAACAGGAGCCTCAGTAGCGTGTGGAAGAACCATACACAGCCACAACAGCCTGGCACCTCCTCCTCATGCTGGTCACCAGCCTGGTCACACACTGCTGTGGGATGACATCCCATTCTTCAACCAGCAGTCCTGACCTCAACCCCATTGAACACTTGTGGGATCAGCTTGGGCGTGCTGTTCGTGCCATAGTGACCAACACAACCACGTTGGCTGACTTGCGACAAATGCTGGTTGAAGAATGGGATGCCATCCCACAGCAGTGTGTGACCAGGCTGGTGACCAGCATGAGGAGGAGGTGCCAGGCTGTTGTGGCATTAGGATTCATCCTCTGGGTACCGTGAATATATGTACCAAATTTCATGGCAATCCATCCAGTAGTTGTTGGACTATTTCAGCACTCTGGTCCAAAGTGATGAACCAATCAGCCAACCATCTGACATTGTGATCCATATGCCATGCCGCTTGCATGGCTAGTAAAAATATTAATATATCTTTTATTTTTAGGATTAAGTTTCTCTGTTTGTAATAAGCCAGACGGTCTGCAATCATAAATGTTAGTCAGTCATTAGTGAAGTGATTTTACAATAATCCCTTAAGTCTGCAGTAAGTAAATGATAATAAGTTGGTAATAAATGGGTTTTAGTCCTCATTCTCTGCAGAGCTTTTCCAAAAGGCAAGTGGTCAAATGGTCAACTGGAGAAGTCTTCCTAATAAATGTAAGAGTTAAGTAAAAAGACAAAGCAAGTGTCATGCTGGAGAAGGATATAAACCACCCAAATGGAATTTTACAACCTGGCAGCACAGAAGTTGTTCTTCTTAATGGTTTATAACTTATACATTAAGCTATACAAGTTACAACTTCTAATCTTTTATAAAGGGTGCCTTCTGAGAGTGATATCACATTGGTAAATCTAAATCCTTCTCAAGAAACAAAAAAAAGCACATACATATATTTTGCAGGTATCCAGATGGCCTATGTTTCCCTATGGATGATCCTTTTAAGTTAATGAACATTGTATATGAAACTGTAGCCACATGCTGGCCTTAGCATCAATGGCCAAGGGTGGAGGATGATGCCAGAAAGATCAGGGTGATGTGATCTGATTTGATTTATAATGTGTGCCTGACCTTTACTACCTGTGTTGGCACTCAAGGAGAGAAAGTTCGATACTGGGAGAGCATGAGATACAGGGAGGAGGTGGTGGTTCTTGGCGAGGAAGGAAGAACGAGACGGTGAGGCAATTAGGGAGAGAGGACACGTAATCTTTTCAGTTGTTTACACTTTAAGCTCCAATCATCAGTGTCTTAACCTCTCTGTTCCACTGTTCAACTGTGCTTTTTTTCACTTAGGCATAAAGCCATTTTTTTCACCTCATCTCTAATTTCCCTTGTTTCTTGCCCTCTCCTTTTCTCTCCTCCACCTCTCCCTAACTGAATCTACATATCTATTTCTCACCCTGTCTGTCCCTCTGCCTCTCCATCTCTCTGACTATGTTAATTATTAAGTGTATTTGTAGTTTATCTGTTGGCTGAGATCCAGGTTTCTGACTGAGAGACTAAAGCTTTACCTAAGGGCAGTCATATGTGGAGAGGTGTAGAAACAGACAGGGAGGGCACGGAGAAAAAGCGGTTCGTAGAGGATGGGGAGTGTATGTGCACGGGAGAGGACAGAGGCAAAAAAAGATATGAGAGAAATGATACGGAATGAAGATGGGAAATTATATTGCACTACATAATGGAAGAGGGATAGACAGAGAGAAGGAGGAGTGGAGCAAAGACAAAAATAATTGGGCCAAAGAGATGGGGAAAAGGGCTGTAGAAGAAAATGAGAGATGATAGAGGGAAAGGTTGAGTGTGAGCGTAACAGAGGGACAGAGGAGAGGACGTTTCCCCTGTGTTTCATCACTGATGTTGAATGATGGGCCAACCGTGGAAATACTCCCATCTCATCCATCACTCACACCTTGACCCTGCCCCGATCCTTGTTTTACTATGCGTGCGTGTGTCTAAGTGTGTGTGTCAGGGTGTTATAAGCTGCTGTAACTTATTAATCATACAGATAGAACAGGATTAAAACGAACCTCCTCAGGATTGAGCGAATGAAGAAGGGAGTTGCTGTGTGTGTGAGTGTTTATCTGTGCGTATTAATTGTGTTGTGTTCCAGTCCAGACAGGATGCAAGCGGATTGTGAAACTCAGAAGTCAGTTCCCACGGTGAGATGGGGGTTCCCATGGCAACCACAGCAAAGGGAGGACACTGGATTACCCTCACTCTCTTTCCTCTCTCTTTCCCCTCTCTCGCTCTTTCTCTCTCTGTCTCAAGGGTGATAAAGGATTGTACTCTCATTAATTTTTCCGCCCTCTCGAGAGCGAAGTGTCCGGGAAGGGGACTCTGTGTGTGTGCGTGTGTGTGTGTCCATGTGCATGCTCCAGGCTTTGTTATGTATGCGTCCTTGGCTCTTGAATACGTTCCTGTCATCCATTCAGCAGTTTTCACATTTGCGCTCAAATGTGAGTGTGTATGTGTGCATCTTTGTGTTTCTATGAAGCCAACACAATATTTCCTTTAACTTTCTACTTCAGACTATTTCTCCCTTTAAACCTCTCTGCTTTCCACTTCTGAGCCGTGCTCTATCTTCCAGTTTGACAGCTAGCAAGTAACACAGATGCACAAACACACACCATACGCACGTTTAAACTTAAACTAATTTCAAATGTCTTACCGACTGTTTCATGGTAGCCGTTTTTCCTTTGTAGTTGCAAGTATTAATCATGTCAAAATGTCAGAAGTTGTGCTTGTAAATGAAAGTTGATACATTTAAGCTTATTACTGCAAGTTTCCAACCTTGTAAAAGTTGTTTTTTGGTTAGTACATTCAGCTCTGTCCATACAAGTTAGATTTTTCCATCTGTGAAGCGCACATTCATCCCATGGAGTTGTGTGTGTGTAGATATTTTGTAAGTCCAGTTTAGTAATGTTCTGTACACTGCAATGTAGACTTGGCTGGACCATTAACCCTTCCTGTCCACCATGAACTTGTTGTTTATGGCGCTTTTTCAATGCTTTTTATGCTTTTTTAAAATGTTTTTGTCACTTGTTTTAACGCTTTCTTTGTACATGATCAATAAACCTAACTTAAATGACATTATACCTAATTGTAGTTAAAACAAAGCAGAAATTATGAATTATTTTGACTAGTTAAGATCAGAGGATGTTGAATGGATCACAGACTGGTGTACTGTATGTCAAAGTTTAGTCAGGATACTCTTTTAAAACCATTTAAACATTTTTTTTTTCAAATGCTATAAAATTGAATAAAACACCCAAAATGCAATGAAAGTAATCATTAAGTTTACCTGCGAAGAATGTTGCATGGTTTCTATACAACGTACGTACATCCATGCATCCAAGTTATTCTTGGGGAATTTGGTTGAAAGACATCCATATTTCTGTCATAAAAAACTTTGAAAACGGGTCAAATTTGACCCGAGGACAACACAAGGGTTAACGTCTACCAGTCAGTTTCCTCAGAGTTTCCTCTGGGTTTTTACAGACATTACCATTGGCTAGATACAGATGGGTGAGAAATCAAAGAAAAAAATCTGAATATGTGAACGGAGAAACAAAATGAATGCAGATGATTCCACACAGGGCACGAGGGGTCACTGAATGGTTTGATGAGAATGATAATGATGTGAATCATATCCTATCATCCTCACAGTCACCAGATCTCAATGGGAGATGTTGAAGTGACAAGTTAGGCTCTCCAATATCTTTTGGAAGAATCGTGTTCATCAGTCCAGTAGTAGAGTTCCCGAGACTTGTAGAAACTATGACAAAGAGCACTGAAGCTGTTCTGGCAGCTTGTGGTGGCCCAACACCTAAAACACTTTGTGTTGTGTTTTCCTTTACGTTGTCACTAGGGCTGGGACGATATACTTTTGTCCCGATTCGATTCTTTCACAATACATGGGTGCATGGGATTTGATTTGTATTGCGATTTTCATTTATTGCGCTTCTAGAAGTATTGTGATTCGGTGATATTGGGTATTGCGAACTAATTGTTTTCTAAAAAGAATGCACATCACATGTCAGTCAGTCAGTCTGAAATGTATTATATGTGTAAAGAAGTACATAACATGTATTTTCTGCATGTTCTGCTTTGCTCTGCTGTCTGTTTTGGTGGAAACGGATATGATGTAGTCGCCGTCGGTGGTACCATATAAACAGAAAATATTTAGGTCAATCTTTGGGAAAATTAATAAAAAAAAAAATAATTAGATTCTGGTGAAAAGAATTGATTTTAAACGATACAAACGATTATTGATTTTTTTCCCACCCCTAGTTGTCACCCATGCGTAATTCCATTATTTGAACCTTAATGGCAAAATGAGTAGGATTTTCCTTAAAAAAACAATGTATAGACTCATCCAAAAATAATCCCTCTCAATCATCAATTATGACCCACTAGAAGTGTGTGGCATCTGTGTCTGCAGAGACCCTGCCCTCTGCCTGTATTTTTTTATTTATTTATCATTTTTGCTGTGTTAGGGACATTTCTGGGCATCACCCTCTATAAAAACGTAGCGACTAGGTGCCAGATCGTAATCACACATCAAATATAGCTAGGCGAAACGCCAAGAAAACAAAGCTTGTTCCAAAACCACAATCTAGTGATGATACAGCTAGGATTAGGATTTACTGTTTACCAACATCTTGACAGGTACTAGAGCCAGACAATTCTAATTAGGGCAAAGGGGAGGACACCAGGATGGAGCTGAAGTGAAAAGTGCCAGAAGCAATCTACTTGGCTTGTCGTGATTGGCTGAGACTCCTGTCAATCAACCTAATTAGCTAAATTTGCAAGCACAGCTTCAGGAAATGTTCTAATATTGATTATTGTTGTTGTAATCAATGTTCAAACTCTTCGGTGGTGTTGATCCTTAACCTTGTGTCACATGGTTTGAGCGTGTGAGCATATTGGCCATCCTGCTAAACTGTGTAACTCTAGGGATGTTCCAGCCCTGTGACCACACACCTTTCCTGCTGCAGGTAAAGCACACACACCCACACACACACACACACACACACACACACACACACACACACACACACAATCTGAAATTACAAACTAATTATGTTCAGCTCTGAGACTTCATTATCAAGGGACTAAAAAGTTTTTGCTTTAATTTTCCCCCCACTTAATCAGTTTACACTAATCCTGTGTGTGTGTGTGTGTGTGTGTGTGTGTGTGTGTGTGTGTGTGTGCGTGTGCGTGTGCGTGCACAGGCTCTGGATGATGGGATCTTTGCGTTTTTTGCCGGGGAAATGGTGGTGAAGATGGTGGCTCTTGGGGTCATAGGTCAGAGCGGTTACCTAGGCGACACATGGAACAGATTGGACTTCTTCATTGTTATAGTTGGGTGAGTGTTTGACAGTTGCACACACCCACTTGCACACGTACACACGCAAATCTGACATTAAATATGAGCCAAAATTGTGTGTGTATGTGTGTGTTTTGTGTGAAGCTTAGACACTTGTTTAATGCCAGTTAAATGTCAAATGTGTGTGTGCGCGCGTGCTTAGACGAACCGGCGGAAGTTTGTGTGTGCGTGGCAGCTCCGCAGAATGACAATGGCATCATTGGGTCCTGAGAGACAGAGACCTCGGTGATTGGTAGTTAAAAGGCTATGTATCCCAGAGACAGTGCACTGCGTTCTGCTGGATTCCCTGTAGGGGTTCAGGGTTTGCCAAGGTCAGGCTGATCAAGATGCCAGTGACACAGCGGTGGCTTTCCCTCTCCGCAGAATGCTGGAGTACTCGCTTGATGGACACAACGTCAGCCTATCAGCTATCAGGACTGTCCGGGTTCTCCGCCCCCTGCGAGCCATCAACAGAGTTCCCAGTGAGTTTTTCTCCTTCTCCCTTCAAGATACACTGCACTCAGAATATTATGGCCGTTTTTTATTGTCTTTTATTCTTTTGGCTCTGTGCTCAAGTACATTGGATTTTAAATGAACCAGTGACTGTGAGGTTAAAGAGCTGACTATAAACTTCTCAGAGTGTTCACATCCAAATTGGGTGAACCGTATAGGACTCTCCTGACTTTAGGACAATGCAGCAGGTCAAAGGCTGCAAACAAAGAAGAGAGAAGGCAATTAAAAAGGTTTTTATGATCACACCGTATAAAGTTCTTGACTGTTTGACTTGCCGAAGACCAGATTAAGGGCAAAAAGCCCTCAAGACAAGCAAGAAGTGAAGATGACTGCAGTACAGGCTTGGCAGAGCATCAGCAGGAAAGATACCAAGTGTCTCCACAAGTCTGTAGGTCACTTCAGAAAGCCACTGACTTAATATTAAATAGGATGACTGTGCAATACTTCTTTCTGTTTCATTCCAACCATCTTCCTGTCCCCTGTAATTGGTGTACAATGTATAAAAAGGGATGCAATTCCTATGTTGTTCATCTGATATGGGAACACCCTCAGCTGAAATTCAGCAATCACATTCATAGCCAAGGCAATAAAAAATGTGTCAGTGTCCTTGTACTCTGGCTGCACTGTTAATTCCACTTCATTTCATCACTAATAACAGCTGCAGCTTTCCTTTTGATGGATGCATGTTTAAACAAATCAGGACACAGTAAACAAAGTCATGGTAATCATTTGGATTCTTGCGTTGTTTTTGGCCAGCCAACTTAATTTTTCTTTTTTGACTACACTCTGTGATCTTGGCGTGTGTTTGAAGTCCAGAGGCAGTGAAGCGGAGGAATTTGTATCTGTGCTCTTCAGCAGAGTGTAGGGGAGGCCAATTATTATTATTAGAACCATTACATTACATTACATGTCATTTAGCTGATGCATTTATCCAAAGCGACTTACAATTGATATATATGTAAGAGGTTGCATCCCTCTGGAGCAACTAAGGGTTAAGTGTCTTGCTCAGGGACACATTGGTTGATATATCGCAGTGGGAATCAAACCCAGGTCTCCCACACCAAAGGCATGTGTCATATCCACTGCGCCATCATCAACCCTAATTATTTGCCATTCAATTAATTGCACTGCTCCAGTTTTGAGGAGGAATACATTCAGAGAGTTCTCTTGTCTGGCCAACACTTCCTGTAACTGCCAATTTAAAGTTACATGCAGATATTTGCTAGGCAAGGCAAAAAAAATAAACTTTACAGTGCAGTATAAGAAATTAAACATTGAAGAGCAGTTAAAAACAGTTAAACATATAAAAGCAGATAAAATACGAGATTACTTTTACTCTCCTTTTACATTCCACTTTGCCACCCATTCTGACGTGGAAAAAGTACTTTTATTTTAAAATTATATTATATTATATTATATTTGGAAAGGAAAAACTTCGCAAAACCCTTTTGGTTGAATTCACACTTTTTGTAATTAGATTTTGATTAGTGAGCTCATGTCAACCAGTTGAAATTCACACTTTGTTGTAATTGGTGATCTCATCTCAACCCGAAACCCTGTTGATTTGAAATTCACACTTTGTTGTAATTAGTGATCTTATTTCATTTCAACCTTAAACCCTTTACTATTCGTAAAAGGCTGGTTTCTTACTAAAACCCACACAATGAAATCTGGAATAATGATGACAAACAAAGAAAATAAAAAACCTGCAACTTCAATATAAGATTTAAAGAAAGGCAACATCAAAAAGATAGGTCTTCAGCCTTGATTTAAAAGAACTGAGAGTTGCGGTGGACCTGCAGTTTTCTGGGAGTTTGTTCCAGATATGTGGAGCATAAAAACTGAACGCTGCTTCCCCCTGTTTAGTTCTGACTCTGGGGACAACAAGCAGACCTGTCCCAGACGACCTGAGAGGTCTAGTGTGAGTGTAGTAGTAGATCAGAAATGTATTTTGGCCCTAAACCGTTTAGTGATTTATAAACCAGCAAAAGTATTTTGAAATCAATTCTTTGAGGCCAGTGTAAAGACTTCAGAACTGGAGTGATGTGATCCACTTTCTTGGTCTTAGTGAGGACTCGAGCAGCAGCGTTCTGAATCAGCTGCAGCTGTCTGATTGATTTTTTAGGGAGACCTGTAAAGACACCGTTACAGTAGTCGAGTCTACTGAAGATAAAAGCATGGACAAGTTTTTCCAAATACTGCTGAGACATAAGTCTTTTAACCCTTGATATATTATTAAGGTGGTAATAGGCTGATTTTGTAATTGTATTAATGTGGTTGTTGAAATTCAGATCTGAGTCCATGACTACACCAAGATTTCTGGCTTTGTCTGTTGTTGCTAGTATGTGCACAGTTGCCTATGGTGTTTGTGCTGTATGTGTGTGTGTTGGCAGGTATGCGTATCCTGGTGACCCTCCTCCTAGACACACTTCCCATGCTGGGCAATGTGCTGGCACTGTGCTTCTTCGTCTTCTTCATCTTTGGCATCGTTGGTGTGCAGCTGTGGGCGGGGCTACTGAGGAACCGCTGTTTCATGGGAGAGGATGTCAAGATGTGAGTTACCATAGTAACCCGCAGATGTCACAACAAGGGATGCCCTTGCCTCATTACTATTGTTTATTAAAACAGTAGTTACAAGCATTACTATGAAACTTGTGTCAAAAGTTTGCTCACAATTGGCTCAATCAATTATGATAAGCTACTTTCACTCTGCTATTATTTCTAAGAGGGGATCAATATCACCGATAGTCTGATCTTGTTTGTTATCTAATCAGCTCCGTCTGGGAGGAGGTAAATGTGTTTCCTGCTGGAACCTCCAGCATTAGAGATCACAAATCAAGGGATTAAGATGGTTAAGTGAATTTTGTGTGTCGCTATTTAGGGACTCTCTGTGGCTATTTCAACATGCACCCTCAGAGTTTCACTATCACTCCAGTTCTCTCCTTCATGTCATGCTCGATCACTGTCAAACTGACAGCGTTACACCATCGCTCTCACTCTCGCTCCTGCTCACATGTTCACAAACAAGATCAGATAATATCACATAACATCAGATAACATCATGGTCACCACCTGACCTTACATCTGCTCAACCATCCCACTCAGATAATAATCCCTGACAGTGGTGCATGCAGAGGTGGGGGTGCATCCAAACAGCTGTTATACTGTTTTACTGTTTTGGAGTAGTCGGATACAATTAATAAATTATAGTGAATGTACAGTTACTACTGTAACTTTATACTATACTATAATAAGTAATAGTAATAATAATAATAATAATAAACGTTATTGAAATAGTAGAAAACAAATCTGCACCACCATTAAATATAAGTAGATAGAATAAAAAAAAAAAAAAAAAAAAGTACTAAAGTAAATAAATAAATAAAACACAGGAGTGGAACTGGAAACGGGATACAACTTTGGGCCGACAATAATGAAAGGATTTTTTTAAAAGATACGTTTTAAGAAGGGATTGTGATTTAAGAGTGAGCAGAATGGACTACTCAGTTACACAGCATTGTGACAAAAACAAAAGCATCAGCACTGTACAAAAGTAATGAACAGCAGTTTTTATTTTCATAATTTCTAACTATTTTATATCACAAAGGCAGGAGTCTGTAATTGACTTTCTAACATACTACAGCTATATCAGGAAAGACAATATCACATATCACAATCAAACTAGTCTATATCCTCGACGTTCCACTTCCGGGTCTGCTGAGGTCCCGCCGGAAATTCCACCGGATGTCATTCTTTTTGGCCGGATGTCCGTTACCTTCCACTTTCTTTGTGTTGGAATTCTAAACTCCGTTCGATTTATGAGGACTATGGTTAACTGCTCCTCAGATCTCTGCAGGGTAAATCCAGACAGCTAGCTAGACCAATCTGAGTTTTCTGTTGCAGGACTAAAACAACTTTTGAACGTACACATAGTCCACCAAAACAAGTTCCTTCCCGAGGCTATTTTGCAGCCGCACTGTGGCTCTGTCCGATTGTGATTGGTTTAAAGAAATGCCAATAAACCAGAGCACGTTTTTCTCCCATACCAGAATGCTGTGTGGACTAGCCAGACCCTCCTTCGCAGCGCTGTGGAGGAAGGTCTGGCAATGCGAGACTAGTGTTACATTAGCCTGCTGTCAAAGTAGCCTTTACATTTTATAATCCTTCTCTAGATTTTATTTTCAGTTAGCAATTTGGATTTTTTTTCTGCTTCATAAACAGCAAAATTGCTGTCTTAATAAGAAGTGAGGGAGCAGTGCTCCTCTGTGACCCTTCTCTACACCACAGATGATTGATTGCTTATCTCTCCACTGCACCCTCTCTCTTTTCTTTTTTTCCCTTCATCTGTATTTCTCTCTCTGCTTCCTCATTTCCTCCTTAAGCACCCTTGTGTATTTTAGACTGTCTTTCTGTTTTTTTCAGAAAACAGACCTTTTGTTTGTTTTCCTAAAAATCGTTCAAACTTTACATGATTTTGTCCAGAAACGTGTTGTCCGTATTTTAGGCCTCAGTTTGTTTTGTTTTGGCAGTTTAAAGCATAAGACCAGTGATATTCTATGTGTTTCCTATTGGACAAAAACCAGCAATGAATTGATTCGACTAACAAGTATTATCTGTGCAGCCAGAGTCTGATACAGCCTATTTTTCTCTGCTATTGAGCTCAATTATCCAAAAAACTATTAAAAACACATTAGTGAGCCACAGAGTACAGTGGGTGTCATGTTCCTTCATTTAAATGAACATGGGCACTATAGTTAATTTTTAATCAATCTCACATTCACAGCCCTGTTGTTGTGATTACCCACTAGCTCACCAAATGTCTATTAATCCGTGGCTGAGTAAACTAAAAACGACAGTGTCCAGCTGTTAATGCAAAAATACAACTATATTTACATTTCTGTGACCCACTTTTAAAGATTAACATTAAGGGCATGGGGCTCAGTGCCACAGACAGGAAAAATAAGTAGAAGAAGAGAAACAGACTCAAGCATTGTTGGTTTTGGTCTTTTCGGAGGATTTGCTGACAATAAGGAAACATACAGTCCGTAGTGAAAGAAGTATTGAGATCCTCTACTTAAGTACAAGTACTAATACAACATTGTACTCTGTTACAAGTAAAAGTCCTGCATTGAAAAAGTTACTTAAGTAAAAGTATGTAAGTATCATCAGGAAAATGTAAATAAAGTATTAAAAGTAAAAGTACTCAATGCAGAAAAATTCTCACATTTTAGAAACTGGAAATGAAAAAAGCTTCAAAAGCGTCAAAGTGTTTGGTTCCTCTGTTTACATTTAAATACTGTATTAGTTAATAATACAATTATTTATACATAAATAAATAATAATATCAAATGTTTGTTCTCTTCTCCAGGAGATATAACATCTCCTTCCTGAGTGGCTACTATCGGCCAGATGGCACCGATGACCACCCCTTCATCTGCTCAATGGAAAGAGAGAACGGGATGCTTCGATGCTCTGATGTGCCTCGCCGCCGTGTAGGCAGGACTTCCTGCTTCCTGGGTGCTGAGGAGGCCCTTCCAGAGATGGGAGTAGATGCACCAGTGTCATGTGTAAACTGGTACCAGTATTACAATGAGTGTCGAGCCGGGGAAGTAAACCCACACAAAGGAGCAATTAACTTTGATAACATTGGATATGCATGGATTGCCATTTTTCAGGTAAATGTTTGAAGTATTTATATAAAGGGATACATCTTTAATCAATAAATGATGATGCACACTACGTTCCACACACTACTGTGATTACTCTGGGTGTTTGCTTTTAAACAGGTAATTACTCTAGAAGGTTGGGTAGACATCATGTACTACGTCATGGATGCACATTCTTTCTACAACTTCATCTACTTCATCTTCCTTATTATAGTAAGTGCACGCACACGCACACACACACACACACACACACACACACACACACACACACACACACAGTGCATTTCACTATCTTTGTGGCGACCCGTCGTTGACATAATGCATTCCCTAGCCCCTTACCCTAATCTTAACCATCACAACTAAATGCCTAACCTTGACCATTACCCTAACCCTAACCATAACCTAATTCTAACCCTAATCATAAAACCAAGTCTTAACCCTCAAACAGCCCTTTAAAGTTGTGGGGTCCAGCATTTTGGCCCCACAAAGCTGTCTGGACCCCACAAGTACACTGTATTCCCGGTTTTTGGACCCCACAAATATAGTTAAACAAGAACACACATAGTGCATTTCACACACACACACACACACACACACACACACACACACACACACACACACACACAAAACAGCTAGACAACATATACTGTACCATGTGTTACAACAGTGTGTAATGTGTGCCTTGTCATGACCAGGTGGGCTCCTTCTTCATGATCAACCTGTGCCTGGTTGTCATAGCAACCCAGTTTTCTGAAACGAAGCAGAGAGAACACGCCTTAATGAAGTCAGAGCAGTGCGCCCGGCAGCTCCACCAGTCAGCTTCCACGCTGGCTAGTGACAGCCAACCAGGAAGCTGCTACGAGGAGATCATCCGCTACCTGGCGCACCTGGGCCGCAAGGCGTGGCGACGACTCTTCCGCTGCTATGCTCAGGCACGCACACACTTTCACTGCGTTTGCGTGTGCCAGAAAGACAGAGGAGGTGGAGCTGCCAGAAGGGGCGGAGTTGGGGAAATGAACGGACTTGCCCACCGGCACTCAGGACACGTTCCAAACGACCTGTCGCACCTTCACCAGCATTATCATCACCATCATCAGCGTCATCACCAGCATCAGCAGCCTCAGCAGCCTCAGTCTGAGCCTGCTGTCAGAAATGGAGGGAATGGTTTTAATTATCCCTTCATATCGCCCCTTCTCAGTCAAATGGATTTAAAGGACCAGGACCAGAAGAGGCTGGTTGCCACGGAGAACGTCAACCGACTGCCGCAGCTGGTGGTGGAGCATGGTGAGAATGAAGGGGTGTGTGTGTGTATGTGAGTGTGTTGGTGTGTTCAAAATCACATACTTACATACCATCATACTATGTATGACGTAAAAATTGAGTATGTACGGTAGTTCGTTTCAATTGCATAGTATGTGGATTTTATGTTTGCGAGAAATGCCCAGATGTATATGAATATCTGAGCATGGGACGTAAGCTTACGGGACATACTCAATCCGCCACAAAATGCATTGTGGCTCTTCAGACTGTCCAATGAGAGACTGCAAAGTGGTTTAAATAATTAACCATTGGACAACCATTCACAAAAGTATGAATGATGGTGAGTGAAGTTAAAGCCCCCCATGAGGAACTTAAGTAATGACAACAACACTGTTGACGCAGCCACATGACGCAAGCCTTCGGTGATCGTGCACCTACTCCTTATACGTTACAAAACCCACTACTAACCTGTTCAAGAGCAGTAAGGCGACATCCGTGTCTGACCTCAGTGCCTTTTCTTTCTCAGCGCTCTCCAACTAGGAAAAGGGAAAAGCCACACCAATGGTTATCAGTGTTTGTCTTTGCCGTCGGTCATTTTCTCTTTTGCTGAAAGTGTGGGTCTTTTCTTAGCAGTACAATCACTGACAGAAACATTTTGTGGGCGCTTCTTTGGGTTTTCAGCCATGCCTTCACCTGTTGCAGCTGTCCTCTTCGTCTCCAAAGCTGAACGCTGCTGTTGTCCTTTCTCAGGTGACATAAAACGCATCACTCAAGCTGCTGGCCGCGAAAGTCGCCGGACTACACTATTTTGTAAACATAGCCATACTGAGAAATACAGAGACAGTTTTGTGGAGCTGTAGCAACTCATTTGGCAATGGCTTGAATGTAACGGACGTTCATTAACATAAAATGGTCGCACACTATAGCATTAATAGGCACAGTTAAGAGAAAAGGCACCGGAGCTCACATAAATGATGTATTGCATAAAACATATTTAACACTAAAATATTTAATCATTTTAATTTGCCTTAAAATAATACTGGGAAATATCACATTTGTGATAAACAGTTTTCATTCAACGGTAGGTCAGACCGATAACGTCGTGATTGATACAGTCGTGATGGATACAGTCGTGATGCAGAGGGGATGTATTGCTGCTAATGGCATACTTAATTTAGTGGGCAGTATGCAGTACATACAGATTGAGTATGTATATACAATTTTAAACAGCCTGTGAGTGTGAGTGCTCTCAAGGCCATAGCTTGTCAACCTGGGCCTTATAGGGGTGGAGGCCCCCTGTATTTTAGCAATGTTAGCGGTGTTAATTCTTTGGATAAAAAGAAGAGTTGTCAGCAAAGCTTTAATGAGCCTGATTGTGTTTGTCAGTGTGATTTGGGTGACTTTGCTATTATTTCTTTTAATTCCTTCTTTAAAGAAATAATCTTTGAGGCTCAGTTCACCCAAATTACAACACAGTGTATTTTTCCACTTACGCTCAGCAGCATTTAGACATGCAGATCACAGACATCTGCCACCTCTGACAATGGATTTAAAAAAATGTTGGTGCTCAAAGCATTTTAAAAAGAAGAAGAGCTTCTGCATGCTGGAGTCTGCACATTTTTCTTGAATACATTAACAAGCTTTCAGTCATAGACCTTGATCAGGCCTACAAGGCAAACGGAATGCAAGAACCCTGTGGTGTATTTATACATTCAGGTAATTAGCCCCAAGGCAACACATCTGTTTATCCCTTACATACGATCACACTCTGTGTATTGTAGTCCCAAGGGATTTTTGGACAACAAATAGTGAAACGATGTATGAAAGGGAAGGGAAACACACATATACAGCGGTTGCATACATAAACGATGTGAAAAACATCAGGCAAAAGCTGTCATAACTCACAACACTATAGTTTAAAATGTCAAATTAGAGCATACTGCTCAAGTCAAACTTCTTATTCAAGCCTAAAGGTTGAAGTGTCAACAATTGACAATTGATCCAAAAGATTTCTCTCTGACCTAACCTTTTATCCAGCGCTCCTCCTCTAGGCTTAATTTTCTGAAATCTGAGGGGAGATATAGGACAAGATAAGAGTTAGGATGTGAATATTCATAAAAAGGATTTGCAACAGGATATTTGAGATATTTTCACAACATCCTGTGCATTACATGGGATAACAACCCTGATTGAAAATATTTAACTTGTGAAACAAATGTGTTATAAAAGATATATTTTTTAAATTGAACAGATGCATGTTTGGCCAGAGACCATGTCAAGTTACTCTGGATAAACCACACACCTGTTTTTGACTTAAGAACTTGTCCTTGGGGAATTTAAGGTTTAAGGTTTAGGGTTTAAAGGGGTTCTCCATAAAATTGCACTTCAATAAAATTGAGTGACTCACTTCAGAGAAACATAGAACTGGATGGTCAAAATCAAAGCTGCAGACGGCAAGATATCCTGACTTTAAACCAAAAACACAACACGCACGCTTTCCATTAAAAAATTGCAGTCCCCAAGCCGAAATTACCCCGATGACATCACGATGATATCACGTGGGGCTATTTTCTCAGGCTTTACAAAGCTTCTCCAGTGTTAGAAAACATACATCTGTTTTTACAGGCTGAGTAGTACTCCCCATGATGAGTGACTTTGATGTTTAAAATCGATTGAGCAACAGAGAAAATACATATCAAATTTTAATACAATTCAGTAATAAATTCTAATTGTAGCTGGCACACTTCCCATACACAAAAAAAATTGAGTTGAAATGATTCAGTATGGGGATCATGGGCCAAAACACTGAAAATCACAGCTCCAGATAAGTGTATTTTTTTTTTGTAATGAAGAGCCATTTTCCGCAAGTCTGCCTGCTGAAAGTTTCCTTGCAGCCCACATTATCTATGGAATGACTCGATTGGATTCACTATATTGGTCTCCAGTAAAACATGATTTTTCTATTTCTATTTGTGATGACAAGTGAACTGCTCGTGCTAGATTAGTGTTTGTTGTTGTCATTGGAGCATTCCTCCCGAGCTGCTTGCTAATGAATTCCGCTGAAATCTTACTCCCGCTTCACTCCACACTTCGACCCCCCAACACACACACACACACACACACACACACACACACACACACACACACACACACACACAGAAAGACACACACACATTCCTGTTCTAATAAAAGAACTCCCCCTCTGCACAAAAGCATCCCAACTGCACATTTGCTTCCATATTATTGCATTTTTGTCTCCCAGAAATGAAATGAAGGTGCTCTCCTTTACCGAGCAGAGAATATATTGAATGACAGAATGTCTGCAGAAGTGCAATACAGAATCCACTATTTGCTTTTAACCTTGTGCATGTATGATTTTTTTGGCCCGTGTCTTTATCACCTCCTCCTTGTGTCTGTGCAGGTGGGTGCACTGGGCACCCTGCGTTACCGTTGCCAGGTGAAGCCCTAGGAGAGTCCTCAGTATGCCCGTATCGCATCTACTACAACCAACTTAGTGACAGCGAAAATGTTAATGAGCAGCCTGAAGACCAGCATCATGGGTACAGCAACTCATGCCATGGCAACAGCCCGTGTCACAGTAACAGCCCATGCCATTGTAGCGGTGATGCACAGGTGTCTGAGCCAAAGAAAAGGCTGTGGGAGCGTTGCTGGGCGGGACTTCAAACTAAACTGGAACTCATTGTTGGCAGCAGATACTTCAGCAGAGGAATCATGATTGCCATCCTTATTAATACACTGTCGATGGGCATAGAGTCCCATGAACAGGTATGTTATGTGTGTATGTGTGTGTGTTAGTATAAGAGGCTGCATGTTTGTGTGTACATGCATAGCTATGTGCATGGCTCTTGCAGATTGGATGTGACTACAGTTTGATTGAAAATGGATGTGCTAATCACTGTGTCCAATAAACACTTACAGCGCCAAGCATATGGGCTCACAAAGGGTGTGTGCGTGTGTGTGACTGCGTGTCGGTGTGCACACCCATGTATCAGGAGGTGGAGAAACTCATAAGACCTGAAGTGTTAATTAAAGCGTGACCCTGGGACAGGAGAGAGAGAGTGAGAGAGAGAGGGAGGAGGGAGAGAGAGATTGAGCGGTGTAAAGACGGGGAAGAGTGAGAGAGGCGAGTGAGAGCGAATGGAAGAGTGAGGAGCAGGAGGAAGACAGATCTGACATTGTGATTGGCTGAAAGGCAGGGATAGACTGTGGGAGACGAGGGAAGATTAAGTTTCGTCCATTTCCTGAACAATATGACAGATCTGGATGGCCTTGACTTCTTGAATAACTAATGTTTAAGGATAAGGCCTGTTCTATTTTATCCTTTTTATTATCAAAAAATCCTTTGAAGAGACCAAAGCCAACAATGAAAGTGTATGAATGAATGTAGTGATATATGAATGCGTTGCCAACGCCTCTGCGCCATAGAAATCAATTGTCATATAAAAACAATTTAGTACAAACAAAGAGCCATACAATTTCATTGGACTACCTTCCCTCGTTTCAGTGAATGTGAACAGTGCGGTTTAGTCTGAAACACCTCAGAGACTTGTTTTTTTGATCTCTGGAGAGTAGCTCTGTCAGGCAAATGTCACTGAGCATGCTCAGAGACACTGTTACTTGTTTACACTGCTTTGTTGGTTTGACAAGCTGGGAGAAATAAACCACAATGTTTGTATTCACTGTGATGAAGAAATGCCACCTTATGCCACGGTACATGGTGGCTCTTTTATGTGTGCGATTGTTATGGCCTTTACTGCAATGCGTTTTTATCATAGTTTTTAGATGACAATAGCTCTATGGCATAGAGGTATAAGATATATTAGACTTTGGATATGCAGACAAAAAAAGGCCTTTTAAATCAGTGGTTTTTAAACCTTGTCATCATGCCTCCATTTGAAATCATGCCCCTTCCCTCCAGCAAACTAATTTAATTGGTATAAACCAATGATGATGATGTAAAAATCACTGCCAAAAACTGCCAAATGTAATGTAATTTTATCTAGAATTTTACATGAACTAAATTTAGACTCAAAAACACACTCTCACTTATTTGTCAGTGAACCTATGAGCAAGATCTATCTTCTTATTACCTTGCTAACATGAGAACACTCTTGTTCAACATGAATCAAATTAACTCAACCTTAGATGTACTCTAACATATTTTCATTCTAGTCGTGTGTGTCAAGTTAAGTCAATTTTATTTATATAGCCTAATATCCCAAATTCCAAATGTGCATCAAGGGCCTTGGGTCCCTCCTGCAATGCCTCGCCAGCCCCAGCAGTTTGAGAACCACTGCTTTAAGTCATATCAATAATATTAATAATAAAAGTATATTCACTCAATACTCCAAATTATTGTGGGTAAAAACACACCTGCATTCAAATCCAGGAGCAGCTTCTCTCTCCATATCTAAGACCTCCACTGTAGCCTTGAATAGCATTTCAGAAATTCTTAACATGTTGACTCTTCTGCTCTCCTCGCTGCCAGCCAGCCTGTCTCTCTTTATTTGTTCTTTTTTCTCTCTGCCTGTCCAATATCTGTACATCAATCTCTCACTGTTTTCTCTCCACAAACACTGTGCCTCTTCAGCCACAGGAGCTGACAGATATTTTGGAGATCAGTAACATGGTGTTTACGAGTCTGTTCGGTCTCGAGATGCTGCTGAAGCTCCTGGCTCTCGGCCTCTTTGGCTACATCAAGAACCCCTACAATGGCTTCGACAGCATCATTGTCATCATCAGGTGGGGGCTCTGGGGTGGGGTCTTTGACTCTAAGTTTACCCTAAATTGGGAATTCTGTTAGTAGATATTTGTCTTGTCTTTGGAAAATCCTCACTGTGAGTCAGCACTGCAGTTACATCTCTCAAACTGAATCCATGTGGTTGCACTCTTAGTCAAAGGGGGCCTGTATTCACTCCATTATGTAGTACTACAAGCTAAATTATGTATCTGTGCTTGAAGGGCTTTGCTTGTTTACTGTGCCAGTGCACAGTGCTCTCACCTCGTTTATTGGCTGGTAAGTTGTAAACAGCATTGGCCCATTTCCTCTTTTCAGTTGCCACATTGTCACAAGAAAAATTACTTAACCCCTTCCCTACCTGGAAGGGAGGCTTTTGCGGGTGATACTAATGCTGACTTCAAAAGAGTTACAGCTGAGGTTAAGTACATATCGATTCCTTGGTTGCTTTAATGTGAATTTAACTTTGTGTTTATAATCTGCTTGTCATCGTTGTGTGTTTTAGTGTGTGGGAGATTGTGGGTGAGGCAGAGGGAGGCTTCTCGGTGCTGCGAACCTTCCGACTGCTGAGAGTTTTGAAGCTGGTCCGCTTCCTTCCTGCTCTGAGGAGGCAGCTGGTGGTGCTAATGAAGACCATGGACAATGTGGCCACATTCTGCATGTTGCTGATGCTCTTTATATTCATATTCAGGTATATTCTTTCTTCCTCTAGAGGCAATACTGCAGGCTGAGACAAGCCAAACTGTTTTCTCAGCTTTGCCTCAGTTTTAATTATACCTCACAAAAATCCTAATCATTAATTGACCTTTTTCTCACACTGGTACAGGACATATTACCACATGCACCATCTCTTTTTACACATGCACAATTATTTACACAGGCAGCATTACATATCCATCCATTGAATTACTGTGTAATGAAAGTAATGTATTTTCCCATTCTGTGTGTGTTTGCTTGTGTGTTGCAGTATCTTGGGGATGCATCTGTTCGGCTGTAAATTTGGTTTGCGACAAGATGGAGGAGACACCTTACCTGACAGGAAAAACTTTGACTCTCTGCTCTGGGCGACTGTCACTGTGTTTCAGGTTAGACAAACACACCGACATGCACTCTCTGTCTCTCTCTCTCTCTCTCTCTCTCTCTCTCTCTCTCTCTCTCTCTCTCTCTCTCTCACACACACAAATACAAACATACAGATGTCTATGTGTATGAGCACACAGATACATTGATGAAATATTTAATTTAGAGCAATTTCCGATAAATGTCATTTTCAAAATTAATTGGGATGAGATTCAAACAGCAGCTGCCGCTGTCGCCAGTAGTAGCGATGCCAGTATTCTCCATTATTTCATTTGCTCCAATTTGCAAGTGCTCACACTTGATTTTTTAACAAAATATAAACGATATCCCAGTGGGCAGGTAAGTTATGCTTCACAGGCAGAGTGGGAGGAAGAATAATGAAACAAACACTCCACAGGAGCTTATTTAACACTGATGAGCATCATTAATGTTCATCTGACAATCCACTTCTATTATTCTTATTATTATACTTACGACAGCTACAATGTAGGTTGCATCACTGGTCCGTTTTGTGGTTGACTGTGTATTTTTGTTATCCCCACATACGTTTGACTTCCACCACCTCTCTTTCCACATCTCCTCCCATCTGCAGATCCTCACCCAGGAGGACTGGAATGCGGTGCTCTATAACGGGATGGCCTCCACCTCGCCGTTGGCTGCCCTCTATTTTGTCGCCCTTATGACCTTTGGCAACTACGTCCTCTTCAACCTGCTTGTAGCCATTTTGGTTGAGGGCTTCCAAGCTGAAGTAAGGGCAAAGATGCTGTTTTATTTGAGCCACCTAGAGAATGAGGCAGAGAGAACGAGACTAATTGAGCTCTGTTGTGCTGATGATACCAAAGCTGCCTACAAGAGAATAATCTCCACCATCCTGCCTGTGTGGTTTCTCCCTCTGTCTCTTTATCTATCACTCTTTTTTCTTGTTCTTTCTCAGTTGTCCTCCCTTCCTCTATCTCCCTCTCTCTCTCTTTCTATCCCCTTGTCTGTCTTTCTCACTGACACACACACACACACACACACACACACACACACACACACACACACGCACACACACACACACGCATGCACACACGCACGCACGCATACACCCCTCTCCGGGGTAGGATGTGTTTGATATCGCCTGCCATTCACAGCTGGTGAGCTTTTGTTGTTTAGTTTTCATCTTTTATCTCCAGCATCAGAGAATACTTCCTCTCTCTCTCTCTCTCTCTCTCTCTCTCTCTCTCTCTCTCTCTCTCTCTCTCTCTCTCTTTTACACACACACACACACACACACACACACACACACACACACACACACACATTCATACAGAACACACACACACACACACACACACTCTCATACAGATACCCTTTGCCAAAGCCGTCTGCCTCCATCTTTCTGGCGTGATTTTTAATTAAATTCAGTAAAGCTTTATTGGCGTGACTACAGGAGATCGCAGCCAAAGCCATGCACATAACTCAACTAGAGAACACTGGAGATCCCCTTCATCCGTCTGCCTCCCTCCTCCCGCTCTTTGTCTTTGTCTTTCCCTCTCAACTTGCTCATATTTTCCACTTTTACAACAGTCAACAATCAAAAGTAAAGAAAAGGGAAGGTGATGATGACGAAGACGAGGATGATAGTGGGGATCCCAGTGATGTGTGTGTGTCTGTGTTTTTAGGGTGATGCCAACAGATCGGAGACAGATGACGAGAGACAATCGCTCTCTTTCGAGGATGAGGAGAAGTTGAGAGAGCTGTATGCTGCAGGTACAATCTCTCTAGATTAAGTTAGAACTGGAAACATACACATAACGACGATGACGAAACAATTTTGGTATCTTTATTTGAAAACTTCACAATGTGTATCCTTAAATTACAAAATGTAAACTGCACTACATGTCCTCAAATTTTCTCTGGGACCTTTGGGCCAAAACTGCGAAAATAAGTCCAGAGTATTAATAACCTGGAATTATCCTTTAACAAAAATGTTTGCATCTGTTTGTGTGTGTGCAGAGCTCAAGATCCAGGCCATGATGCTGAGCCCCAACGGTCTCCTGAACCCAAAAGCCTCCATGCCCCACCCTCCTCCTCCTCTGCCGGTCATCACACATACTGCAGCCACGCCCACCATAAACTGCAGCCAATCACGGCGGGCCAGTGGTGTTTCCATGGACATCCACAGCCTTGAGCAGAGGTCACCGGTGAGCCTTGGACACCTGCTTCTACTTCTACTATGCCCACATTAAATATCAGTAATAAAGTTGATTTACAGAAGCACTCAAACTGAAAATGATGTAATATATTCAAAAAGGAGATAAAGCCAGGTCGTGCTGTACTTTAAATATGATTAGGAAGACGAGTGTCTAAACTATAAAACTAGGGATTTGTGATTGTTTTGCACAAGTTAAAAAGCTACAATAACAACAGAGTTTTATAATCCAAATGAGAAAAAGTAACATCTTAAAGACTTCTATTAAAGGTACCTGATGAGTTTTGTTTGCTTACATTCAGTGTTTGTTAACAAAACCCATCGTGGGCATTGTTAAGACCTAACAAATGACTTGAATGCATTTCCTTTCTCATGAAAAACATTTGCAAAGCCAAACATCTTGCAACCAGCATTTTTCCGCCGGCCTGTTCTATTTACTCATGTCTCGGGTCTGTGTGTCAATATGTCTAATACCCGAGTGGATCCAAGCGGAGTTACTATCAGCTCTGATCATGTGGTGTGTCAGAATCATCACAGGAGAGAAATGTGGTTTTTGATGCCTGACAGAGAGTGTAACCTGTGCACTGCAGAGTAAAGCTCTTTTCGATCATTTCTGCCTGTTAATTGGTAGCACGCTGCTGTCAGTGATGGTGTTCTCTCCAGCTGTGGATGTTTGAGTGATTGGTGATGGGGATTTTCCACTGAAGTTTTTCTGGCCTTTTTGTTACATTTAACAAGTAACGTAGGTGCTTTTGACTGTCATCTCCTTTTTTGAATTCACACAGCACTGCACCTTTTTTCCCCCCGGTACAAGCACAGTGTTTTTGTTCTCTAAAAAGCTTTTATCATTCATCGCATTTTACTCCTCTGTCTCTCACACATTTAATGTCCTCGTCCCCCCTATTTATGTGCACAGTTTGCCACGTGGAGTAACGCTCCCTTGTCATTGATCCAGCTTTGACACAAATTAGGAGAGTTTGTTTTGATGCAACAAATCTCGCAAATCTCGCTAATACAAACACGGCACAAAATTAGATCACATAGAGGCTTGAATTGAGATCGTATTTCAATTAATCAGAAAGCCCATTGTGTTTGTTCTCATGTGCAGGCTGGTGTTTGCTCCAAAACTTCCACAGGGTACCTTTAATCTGTTAAGAATTAAATGTTATTTGTACTTAAATCAGTCAGAAATCCAAGCAGTTGTTCCTGTTGTTCGAAGTTGCCTTCACAGGCTCCGTGGGACAGCGGGCCGGAGAGCCGCCGCTCCAGCTGGACCAGCATCGGCCGAGCCCCGAGCCTCCACAGGAAGAGCCAGTCGGGAGAGATGGAGTCCCTGCTGTCCGACACACACACAAGCTCCAACTGCAGCAGCAGGGAGCAGTCTCTGGATCAGCCTGAGTACCTGCAGGTGCCCATGCTCCACTCGCCAGACTGCAATGGCACCACCTTTCACCCATCTAACGATGCTCCGCTGACCACACACTGCCACAGCGATCAGGATGAGGAAGAAATTGAGGAGGTGCAGCTCTCTGCATTTATGTTATTGTCTGTTTAAGTGGTTCATGATATAGGCATGAGGAAAAGGCATTTTCATGGTGTCCTCCTTCTGTCATTTCCAGTAATAAAAGAACTTGTTAAACAGTTCAAAAGGTGACGCTAATTATCTTGCGAAAGCATAAATTCCAACCTTGGTACACATTTAATTAGCTGAATTTCAATTACGAGCAGGGTGGGGGAAATATTGGGAACATGTTTGAAAATGAGTTTGGTCATATAATGAGCTTACATAATGAAAAAAGAAACTTACACCACCAAAAAAAGTCATTCTCATTTAATAGCATGCACATTTGTGTGTGTGTGTTCCTTCCAGAGTTTATGTAAGAAGCTGAAGAAGATTCTGAAGCCGTATGAGCCTCAGTGGTGCCTGGAGCATGAAGAGTGGTCTCTCTATCTGTTCGCTCCACACAACCGGTAAATACACACGCGCACGCGCACGCATGCATACACACACACACACACACACACACTTTCATACAGATACCCTTTGAGTAAGTTGAAGTGTGAAGGTTACAGCCAAGGCTTAGTAATACTATGTTCACTTTTATTAATTAAAGCTGGCCAGGTGAAAACAAACACCTTGTTGTTGTTGACAAATGCAGTGATGTGTGATCACCTCTCTGTTTCTCTTTTCAGGCTCAGGTTGTGGTGTCAGAAGGTCATAGGTCACAAGCTGTTTGATCATGTCATCCTCCTCTTCATCTTCCTTAATTGTATCACCATTGCACTGGAGAGACCTGACATACAGCCCAACAGCATGGTAGCGCACACACACACACACACACACACACACAGACAGTATATTCATGGGACATATTGCATTCCCTAGCGATTTAACCTAAATCTAATGGTTGTTATTTTGCACTGAAACTGTATTCCTTGTATTTCATTAATATTATTTCCTTCTTATTGCATCCATCTTTTTAAATGTTATTTTTGTATTCCTAATGTAAAGCACTGTGTCTGAAAGGTGGAATACAAATAAACATACCTGGCCTTAAACTGAATTTAATTCTAACCTTAAAGGCAGTGACACACCAACCCGATAATCGGCCTTCTGACGTTAGTCAGAGGAGCTGTCAGCCTTCATTTTGGCCGACCTGACTTGTTGCGTCGGAGGGCAGGCAGTCGGTCTCCCATTACCAATCTGATTGGTGGAGTGCTAACCCGGAAATGACGAGCAGGATGAGCGTGACTAAGCCTCTCAAAATCTGACGAAAATCTTTTAAACTGACCTTTGTCGATCTGAAATGAAGACAGATTCAGCAAATGTATGGCCTATTTCTCGCTTAAAATGTTTTCAGAAACATGTTTCGGTGAACTATCTTCGTAAAATATGAGATCATATTCTGAACGAGCCACCATTATGCCTGGTTGAAAAATCCGGGAGCAGCCAGACCCACGTGACGCATTCGTCCAATCAGCTGCCGGTTTTAATTTTTTGGACGACAATACAGATTAGCGCCGCCTGCTGTTATGGAGACGTATTACACGCTCAAGTCGGCGTCGCTTCGGTGTGTTCTGAGACACTTTTTGGACCTCGGGGAGCCGACTGATCAGTCTGACGGCCTTTTCTGCCAACAGTCGGCCATCGGGTTAGTGTGTTAGGGGCTTAACGCTAACATGCAGTCTAAACCTCAAACAGCCCTGCAAAAAAGTGAGGACCAGTCTCACTTAAAACTCAATATCAGTCCCCACAAAGATAGAAGTACAACACACACACACACACACACACACACACACACACACACACACACACACACACACACACACACACACACACACTCTCATACAGATACCCTTTGCCAAAGTCGTCTCCCTCCATCAGTTATGTCGTTTACAGAGTAGTTCACATGCTTGTTGCTGATGTAACAGCAATTTGGGAGTCTTTGTTTTCTGTTCTCACTCTGTTCTCAGTATGTTTTTATTATATTCCTAGTACAGTCGTAATGGATTTTTTTCCGGGCTCATTATGTAACACGTTGCAGTTAGAGTCCTGATTAAAAGCTACTGGGACACAAAACCCTTAAATTTATGAATATGTGTCTGCACACTCACACATATGTGTGTGTGTGTGTGTGTGTGTGTGTGTGTGTTTGTGACAGGAGCGGGTTTTCCTCAGTGTGTCCAATTACATCTTCACTGTGATCTTCGTGGGTGAAATGATGATCAAGGTAACCACAACAAGATGAGCACTTCACTCCAAAGTCATTTTCTCATCTTACTTATAAAAGGGCAATTTTCTTCCTGAGTGGGGATCAGAATTGCTTTCAGTCTCATTTTACACTTCATATTATTTTATTATTTCAGTAATTGTTCTGGATCTGTGTGCGTGTATGTGTTAAGGTGGTAGCTATGGGCCTGTACTTTGGAAATGGAGTGTACCTGCAAAGCAGTTGGAATATCTTAGACGGACTGCTGGTGTTTGTGTCAATGGTGGACATCCTGGTCTCCATCGCGTCAACAGGTGGTAATCGAATCTTAGGCATCCTCCGTGTGCTTCGTCTGCTTCGCACACTGCGACCACTCAGGTAGGAGTACTGTACTTTCTCTTTTTGTTAACTCCAATAATTACATCTGGTGTACTCATGTAGCATGTGTGTGTGTGTGTGTGTGTGTGTGTGTGTGTGTGTGTGTGTGTGATACACAGGGTGATAAGTCGGGCTCCTGGTCTGAAACTGGTGGTGGAGACTCTGATCACATCTCTCAGGCCCATTGGGAATATTGTCCTCATCTGCTGTGCTTTTTTCATCGTGTTTGGAATTCTGGGAGTCCAGGTAAACGTTTATACTGTATATTCCCTATTCATCCCCTCTTGGTTGAAGTTGACCCTTATTATATATTTTTTCTTTTTTTTCTTTTTCTTTGCACTGAAAAATACTTTTTATTTTTTTTACCTGGTTTTATGTGCCCAAACATCCAAAGCTTATTGTCTTTCCTGCTGCAAGAACACACTGATCACCGTGGTTTAAAATTAACGAGGCACATCTCAGCATCAGAAAATGCTTCAGGTAATAAAAAGTGGAGAGGGAAATTGGGAGGAAATGCAAATGAGCTGCTGATTATGCACCAGAGTCCCTGGAAGTAATTAAAAACACAACTACAGAGGGATTCTGGGAGGGATTCTGCTGCTGTTTTTTTAAAATTAGATTTTCACCTGAATTTCTGTATTATTAATGTTATTATAATTAATGAATTGATTTAGTTATTTATTCATTTTAGACAGTTTGATCAGTTTTTTAATATTCAAAACAAATAAAAACGTACCCAGTTGTACAGGATATAAAAGGATGTATTGATAAGATTATCACGTTGTAAAAACAGGGACCCTCCATGGGGTCCCAAATAACTTAAGGTGTGAGAAAGAAAAAAATACATAATTTTATTACTACCTTTGACTAGTAATTGCTTTTTGTTTCTTGTGAAATACTGCATAGTTTCATCTCTTTAGCTTCGAAATCCTTCAAAGATCCTTCAAAGGAAAAAAGCAGAGGGAAAAATGCTCTTTGGTTGAACTGCTTGTAACTCACATCCACATCACTTCATTTTATGGGGTCACAAGCCAAAAAGGTTTTAAAAATATTCTTTTCAATGGTATTTTGATACTTAAAGCCGTTCAATGTAAGGGCCTTCTGTAAGCTCTACTTTACAGTTTTTGCTAGTTTCCATTTTTGCAAATATTCCTGCAAATATTCAAATGAATGCTTGCACAGGAAATGATGCTTGAGGAATGCTGAAGCTGATATTAACATAGGCATATATCGCTCAAACACACACTTCCACTGAATTATCTCGTGATGAGAACACTTCTTGCTGGAGTGTGTAATGACTGTGAATCAGACCGGACCAGATGGTACTTTGATATCTTAGCTGCAACATACAGTACAGTAGGACTGTAGGCGCTCACTGAGTAATTTACTGTACAGTAATACATCAACCTTATCTCACTCTGTAAAGCTTTGTTTACATTACCTGGAGATTACAGTGTTCTTGTATGTGTTTATCTGTGTGCACACATCTGTCTGTGAATGCAGCTGTTTAAAGGGAAGTTCTACCACTGTGACGGGCTCGATGTGAGTAACATCACCAATAAAACCCAGTGTCTGGAAGCAGGATACCGCTGGGTTCGACGGAAATACAACTTTGACAACCTGGGACAGGTTTGTCACACACACGTACACACACTGACACCTGGTCTTACAAACGGAGTGACAGCATGCCACTGATTTATATGCGTCTCACTCTTCCAGGCCCTGATGTCACTGTTTGTGCTGTCATGTAAAGACGGCTGGGTCAGCATCATGTATGACGGCCTGGATGCTGTCGCAGTGGACCAGCAGGTGAACACACACAGACACACACACACACACACACACACACACACACACAGAAACACGCATGCACGCGCGCGCACACACACACACACACACACACACACACACACACACACACACACACACACACACACACACACACACACACACATACATTACGACATACAAAGAGACTGGTTGTGGGAAGTAAAAAAATGTATATCAGGAAGACATAGGAACCATTCAGCTAGTGTATATTGTACATCACTGTGTTTTGACATCTGTTTTGTTTTGTGTCAGTCTCAGGAACCATTTCATCTTGTTTGTTTCAAGCAAAAAGGGGAAATAGTTCAGGAGGGAAGGAAGGTGTAAGAAAAGAAAAAAGGCAGATGGATGAATAGATGTGAGTTGACAGTGCTAGCAGTTTCAGTGCTGACTCAGGATTTACATTGTCTTCTTGTTTATGCTCTCTCCTTCCACTTCTTTCCACCACTCCACCTTCTTCCTCTCCACCACTCCTCCCCCTTTTTCATCACTCTTCTCTTTTTGGCTTTTTGTCCCCATGCTACCTGTCCTCCTCCTCCCTTCTTCCATTTTCTCTATCTGTTTCTCTGCAGCCAATAAGAAACAACAACCCTTGGATGCTGCTGTTTTTCATCTCGTTCCTCCTCATCGTCAGCTTCTTTGTGCTCAACATGTTTGTGGGCGTGGTTGTGGAAAACTTTCACAAGTGTCGCCAGCAGCAGGAGGAAGAGGAGGCGCGTGTGAGGGAGGAGAAACGACAGAAACGGTTGGAGAAGAGGAGGAGAAGTAAGACAATGGGAGGGGAAAGGGAGTACAGGAAATGAGAGACATACAGTATGGCCAACAGTATGTGGACCCCTAAACACTTCCCCCTATATGTAATCGTTATATATGTTGTTCCAAAACCATTGGCATTAATATGCTGCTACAACTGCCTCAAATCTTCTAGGAAGGCTTCCCACAAGATTTAGGTATTTGCTTCCATTCATGCACAGGAGCATTACTTACAGTGTCCAATTAATTCATGATCCTTTGCCATTGTAACTGGTGTGCCAATGTCCGCTGGACCTAAGATGGCTAGTTGTGTATAGTATTTAAAACACAAAATTAAAGTTCAGCCACAAACTCTCTGTAACCACATTGATCACGAATCAGTTGCGAAATCATTATGCTTGTAAAACACAAAAACATATAAGTCAAACTGCTTGAAACTATATTGGAAAGGCTGCTAAAGAACGGACAAATTAAGACTCTCCTGTCAAATGCTTCCAATGGACATTTGAAACGTGATAGAGCCCTGGTGCAAACAGAATGCGAAGTGAAGCTTCATCCAGTAGACATCCAGGATTACTGAGATCTGACACTGATGTTGGGCGATATGGCAGTGCAGTTAGCGTTCCAGTTCATCCCAAATTTGGTGGGCTCTGTGCAGTGCAGGCCAGTCTAGTTCTACCACACCAACCTGGAAAACCATTCATTTATGGACCTCTAGGATTAGTAAGGTCTTAGTGAAGTGAGGCTTGCTTTATGTACCAGGATATTGTCACATTCAAAAAGGAAAGGCACTTCCCCAAACTGTCAGAGGTGGAAAGTAATGAAATACATTTACTCATGTCACTGTATTGAGTAGTTTTGTTGTGTATTTTGTATTTTTCAAGTAGTTTTTAAAATCGGTAATTTAAAATGTACTTGATTACGTTTTGAGTGAAGTAGTGTATTTCGCTACATTACAAATCCCATCCGTTACTGAGTAAAAAAAAAAAACTTAGACTAACGAAAACCCAAAGGAAGAAAAAAAAATGGTGCCCGAAACCACTACAGTGACGAATGATCAGCATCTAGGCTGCCTACCAGGCGCCAAGTCTTTCTGTAGGAGATTGAGAACGAGATGGAGGTGGATCAGGCGAGCGATGACGGTTCAGAGACTATTTCAGTAGAAAATGCTAGCTGAAACATCGAATTCTGCTGCCCAAAACGACAAAAATCCTTGGCCACGTTTGAAAGACTGTTTTTCATTTGAATTCAAGAGGGCCAATAATATCATCATGCAATGACAGATGTGCCTGCCAAAGGTAACTGAAATGGCAGCATTCAATAACTCCACATCTAATCTGCGGAAGCACGTTTTGGTAAGTATTTGTGCATTGGTACTTGAAACAAAGTTTTCATGACTACTAGCAAATAGCCAATTAGCAAAACAACAAAGTTGGAAGCACACTATTGTCTAAACTGTCTTTGAAAGAAAATGTAATTTCCCCTTGCAGGATTTTTAAAATATACATTATTCCCCAACAGGGAACCAACTGTTTGAACTAAGGGGCCTAGCACAAACCAGGAATACATCGCTAGACCAAATGAGACAGGGGCGTCCACATACTTCTCGCCAATTGTCATAGCTGTAACATTACACATACATACAATAAACCTTTACTGCATACATACTGTATGAGTACATGCATAATTTCTGCCCATATTATGTTCAGATAAACACTTCTACTGCACACACTTTCTCCCTCTACCTCATTTCTGTCTATCTCCATCCTTTTCTCTCTGCAGTGTAATCTCTAGTAGTGCTTTCCTCTTAGTCAGTTAACTGTCTGGCAGCAGACAGCAATGGTTTCTGCCCAAAGACACCTTGAGGTGTCATGCAATGTGTGTGTGTGCGTGATGGATAGGGTTGAATTCCTGAGGTGGCACTTTTTAGTCTGTACACACACACGTGCACACTTACACACACAGCAGTTCGCCACTTGGCACCCACTTCATCAGTGACTTCATAGCCCATATTATATTTTTCTTTCAGAAGCATTTTAATGACCGTATGTGTGTGTGTGTGTGTGTGTGTGTGTGTGTGTGTGTGTGTGTGTGTGTGTGTGTGTGTGTGTGTGTGTGTGTGTCAAACGCAGGGGCCCAGGAGAAGCCATATTACGCTGAGTACTCCCCATTGCGTCGATCCATCCACACCTTTTGCACCAGCCACTACCTGGATCTCTTCATCACCATCATCATCTTCACAAACCTCCTCACCATGAGCATGGAGCACTACAAACAGCCTCGGGTAACCATGGCAACACCTTCTACCACCTGTCCTAGAACCATAGTAATGAAGCTGTGGTACAGTACAGCTACAGTGTTGTTTTTTTAAAGTGTCTGTCTTTGTGGCCCGCAGTACTTCGAGGAAATACTGAAGTACTGCAATTACGTCTTCACGGTGGTTTTTGTCATTGAAGCCATTCTTAAACTGATCGCCTTTGGCCTGCGCCGCTTTTTCAAAGAGAGGTATCAAGCTCCCACATCAATACAAAGACACTCACAAACATACAGCTTCCTCCTTAGAGAAACTGAAATTGTGTGTGTGTGTGTGTGTGTGTGTGTGTGTGTGTGTGTGTGTGTGTGTGTGTGTGTCGGTGTGTGTGTGTGTGTGTGTGTGTGTGTGTGTGTGTGTGTGTGTGTGTGTGTGTGTGTCAAGATGGAACCAGTTGGACCTGGCCATTGTGTTGTTGTCCATCATGGGAATCACACTGGAGGAAATAGAGATGAATGCTTCCCTCCCCATCAACCCCACCATCATACGCATCATGCGAGTCCTAAGAATAACAAGAGGTACACACACACACACACACACACACACACACACACACACACACACACACACACACACACACACAGTGACACAAACACAAAAAGATACACACACAAACACGATGATATGTGGCTGATGAGAGCTGACACATTACAATGTTTCAGTGTTGAAGCTGTTGAAGATGGCGACAGGAATGAGAGCTCTGTTGGACACAGTGATGCAAGCTCTGCCTCAGGTAAGAGGCAGCACTGATGCTGTGAAATATCTCTCTATGAAATAGCTGTCTCTTTAACTGCGAGCCTGGTTTCCAGATCTGAACAATTGCAGACAGCTTGTTTTATTCAGCGATTCATCGGGGCTGGCACTGACTACCCCACTACATGATTTACTAAGATTCCACCAACACACTGTTCAGTGACACCAAATAACCACCAAACAAGCATAATGACATCCTTATGTTTAGCTAAAGGCTAATGGCTGATCCTTAAATGTGTCAGTGTGGCTGATAAATCACCAGTTCAATCATAACTTTATGGCACATAACTTCACAGCTGCTTTGGTGCTATTGTTTTGCTGCTGGGTGTCTGTGAGGAGATAAATATGAACCAGAAAGTCCAGTCTGAAAGCTTATCATCACAAAGACACCATACAGTAATTTATACGCCTTTGAGGCAGGACTGTAAAACTCTGTCAAGTTGTCACATCAGCAGTATTTCTGCGAAGTAAAGAGTAAAATTAGCTAAATATTTCACCAGGTAGGGATAATGCAACATACTGTATCTGATTGGCCAAAGTAGAGCATTTCCGGATGACATTGCTCTGCGTTGCGGCAAAAGTGATTTATGAGGCCTGATTTATTTAATTTTTTTTGTACGATGGCACCTGTCTTATTCAGGATGCAGTTTTTTTTGACGCAGTGCTATTGTTGGTCTAAACGAGACATTCACAAGCAAGGAGTAATCCATTAACTGAGATGCACATGTAACTGTCAGCTTGGCTCCAGGGATGGCAATGTTGGTCCACACTGAAATATCTCAACTATTGGATGGATTATCATGACATTTTGTGCAGATATTCACGACCCCCAGAGGATGAAGCCTAGTCACTATAGTGACCCCCTGACTTTTCCCCTAGCGCCACCATGAGGTTAGATATTTGTCCACAACTATTGGTTGGATTGCCATGGAATTTCCTAAACACATCCTTGACCTCCTCAGGATGAATTGTAATAACTTCTGTGATCCCCTGACTTTTTCATCTAGCACCATCATTAGGTAAAAAAATTAATTTTACCAACACTTTGGTTTATGACCAAAAACTAATCACCTTCTCATCAGCCTCCGCTGTACTTTGTGTTTAGTGCTAATAATCAAATTTTAGCATGCTAATGAGCCACACTAAGATGGTGAACATAGCAAGTGAGCATGTTAGCTTAGTGACATACCTACAGCCGCTAGTGTGACTCTGAGACTGAAATGTGTGAAAAGTAATTGGTGAGAATGGTGATAAAGGATGGTGCGCTTTGGTGTGGGGTAAGGCTTCAGGAAGGATCTACCACAGCTCCTGGGCTCAGTGGACCCCCAGGGGACCCTGCCAGAAATCAGAGAGTAAGGAGGAAGGGGAAGAGAAGGTGGGCCACAATAAATGAAAACAGGTAGGGCAAGTAGACACTTGTAAACTGTTTGTGATCCTGCTCTGAAATACAGCTAAATTATATCCATTTTAATTTTTCCTTTCAAATTTCAAATCACAGCACACAGGGTTCACATTATCACTCTTAGATCCAATGTCCATCTACCATTATTCTTCACTGCCTTCCCACTCACAAATAATGCCAGTTGTCTTTGAAGTGACAGATCACGGCTGGGGATTGAACCCAGGTGCAGTGGTGTCCGAGTGCACTTCATCAAACGGTTTATCCGTCATTTAATCAGACATCTCCACACCTCCCACTATGGGGGAAGACAAGCCAAGTCCCTGTTAATTGCTTTGTAATTAGAATAAACAGGTGAGTTTGTGGTTCATGAGGACTGGATCCAGGCTATGAAAGTGCACCTCTGTTTCTTAAACTGAAATCTGAGGTATGATTCAGCTCCAGGTATCATGATGGCTCCTAATATGTTTTTTTTTAAGATGTCGTAAACATCAATGCAATAAAGCTTAGCAGTCTCGGTCTATGGCTTCTTTCTATCTGTTTGCATGTTTTCGTCTCTCTCGATGTACTGTACATGTCTTTTTTCTGTGTATCATACACTGTATATATCTGTGTGTGTGCGTGTAATATGTCTGTCTAGGTGGGGAATCTGGGTCTGCTCTTCATGTTGCTGTTCTTCATCTATGCAGCTCTGGGAGTTGAGCTCTTTGGAAAACTGGGTTAGTGTGTATGTGCGTGTACGTGCATGCATGTGTGCATGTGCGAGCACGTGAGTGTGTGCATGCATAAAAATCAATGTGGACGCACAGATGTATGTGTGTGTGAGAGTGTGTGCCTCAGCTGACTCTGGTGATATTTCTGTGGATTACGTAACATGCATACATTTTTTTGTTACATACATTAATTATGTCAATTTAGATTCAGTGTTAATAATGTGTGATCTACACACAATTCTTTTTCTTCTCTCCCCTCGCCTTCCTCTCTCACACTTACTGCCTCTAATACTCCTTTCCTCTTTTCATCCTCTTTCAGAGTGTTCAGATGAGAACCCATGTGAGGGTCTTAGTCGCCATGCTACCTTTGACAACTTCGGCATGGCTTTCCTCACACTCTTCAGGGTGTCGACCGGGGACAACTGGAATGGGATTATGAAGGTTATTTCTCTTCCTCTCCTCTGCTGTGTGGGAGTAGTGTTTAAGGAGATGAATAGACAAGAAAGTCCATGTTTGTGTCTGTGCATATGTGTGTGTGTCTCAAAGCTCCGGTTATGAGACAGGCGTTGCATTAAGCAGACAGAAGATCACAGTTTTTATGACAGACTAAGAGCTGCTGACGTTAGAGGGTTAGGAGAGTGTATTATTCTTCTGTGACGGGCTTAAGGTCTGTTCACACTCAGATCCACATCTCCCCCTGTTGGAGAAGAGAAGAAATACAACATAGTGCAATAATATATGCATTAATTTATCTGATTATCAACCAAAATCCCTTTATCTATCATCAGTTTTCTCCATTGCTTAATAATCTATCTATCCTCTTCTCTCACCCAGGACACATTGCGAGAGTGTCTCCCACAGGAACGCCACTGCCTCACCTACCTGCCCCTGATCTCTCCTGTTTATTTCGTCACCTTCGTCCTGACGGCTCAGTTTGTGCTGGTCAACGTGGTTGTAGCTGTTCTGATGAAGCACCTGGAGGACAGCAACAAGGAGGCACAGCTGGAGGAGATGGAGGAGAGGATGGAGAGGGAAGAAACAAGGGAGAGGGAGGAGGCCAGCCGACGTCTCAGTACCGCGTCTGTGGGCGGAGACTTGGTGCCAAATGTGGACACACCTGCCCAGGTAACGGAAAGAGAGTGTGTTTCTTATTTGTGCATGTGTGGAGGGGAAGGGGGTTGAGGTGACAATAACGAGGACAGCGGTGATGATCTTATGTGGCAGGTGCAGGTTGAGGATGAGGATTGTTCCCATGGCAACCTGCTGAGCATAGGACGCATGCTGTCTCTACCCAGCGACAGCCATGTTCAGCCACTCAGATGTTCCCCTTATCCTCCTATTTGCCATGAGGCGTACTCCAGCTACAGCTACTCAGGTAATTTGGTTGTTTATAGCCAATTAAATTAGGAAACACTTCTCACTGTGCTATAACCACTAACTGATTGCTGTAAAGGTAATTGTCTCCACAAATAGCATAGAAGGCAGTGGAGATGTGACGCAGTGGAGAGGCACTGTTATCATAGACCTTAAAGAGAGAGCTTACTGCAGATTCATGAAATCTAAAAAAGTGTAACACTGAGTTTCGAGTTTTATTTATGTGCACAATGACAAAAAATAACAATAGAAAGTGATGTACAGAGAGAGGGCTTAACCATGACCTCTACATAGACTATATAAAACAGTATTCACAACCACAAATATATACTCTTTGTAGTTTATGACATAAAAAACAAAATTAAATTCTAAAACATAGACTGCTGTCTTAAACATCTTGTTAAGGACTATAATTTTAAACAGAACATCCCATGAAAATACCCAAAACCAACAATGTGTAAATCTCTCCCCAAATATCTCTCCCATCTTTCCTACCTTGTCTATGTCACTCACAATAAACTACAGTGTTTATGTTCCTCCTGGTAATGAAGCAACGAGTCACTCAGTGCAACAGTGTGGCTCATTGATTGGCATGCATGGAGCTGCATGGCACAGAGGAATAATCTATATCAGCCTATAACAACACAATAATACAATACTTGCAAAAAGGAACAGTTAATTGTTGGTTAAGAGAAAAAGAGTTCCCTGAGATAGGACCCATATATGTTATAGACAATTGACCTCTGATAATCAAATGAAAACTGTCTGGTTCAGTTAGAGTGAATCTGTGTTAATTAGTTTGAAAATAAGATATCAAATGATCCGGTAACTTTTCCTCTTGTATGGTATGTTGAATATAAAGTGTTTTTACCAGCACTTAAAGCTACATTGTATAAGAATTTCTCCCATCTAGCGGTGAAATTGTATATGACAACCAACTGAATTACTTTCTAGCCCTTCCTCCTACAGTGGCTGAACCCGAAATTAGCTCTCTCCATCATTTACACGCAGCCGTTCTAGCCACTCCAATATTAACTTTGGTCTTGTTGCTTTGCCTGTCGCTTTGTCGTTTTAATTCTCTTTTTCGCTTCTCTGGCGAGTAATCTCCTGGCATTCGTCACTGTCAGGGACCCAGCAGTTAGGCAAGAGGAGTCACAAGAGGATTTCAAAAAAGGGGTTTTTTATTTTACCCACAAAATCATTACAACAAAATAAAGATAAAGTTTGGGCCCTTAAAAGAGGTCAAACAAACAAACCGAACTTAAGCTCTGAACATAACAAACTCAAAAATACAACTGACCTCCTATAAGAGAAACAAAAGGGACTTATATACTGGCTGATCAAACCAGGTTTGACACCCAGGGAAAGACTAACAATAACACTAATACATAAACTACAAATAACAAAAAAAACAACTAAACACTTATTCCAAAAGAAATATAATCTTAATTAACATTAACCGAATAAATGTACTAGATACAACACAAATCAAAACTCAAATATCTTGGGAAAAAATAAAGCTACACCCCCCCCAGACATAAGTAGTGGTAGAGTCCAATTTGGCCACCACCCCTTTAAAGCTGCTGTTGTTCCAGACGCCACCCCTTTGTCCCAGCAGCCTGCATGCCTCACTCCAGGGTGTGGAATCCGCAACACTGGTAAGCTCAAAAGAAAACCGTTATAGCAAAAAGACAATCCAAAACTAATAAAGTATATATGTAAACCAAATCCAGTGTCTTGTACATTATTTAAACTAAATAACTGTTTACAACAAAATATATAATGTGTCTGAAAATATATAGAAACCAATCTTAAGGAAAACAGCATGAACTAAGATAAATGTTAGTGTATGAAGTTACCGCCTTTAAGATGGCTGTGTGGCCACAGCTGTGGCCATCACACACCCCCCTCCTTCAGAGCTGCCGCTGGGCCAGCGAGAGAGATAGTCTGCAGTGGTGTTGGACTTGCCAGGGATGTACTGGACTGTAAACCGGAACGGCTGCATGGCAAGGTACCACCTGGTGATCCGCCCGTTGGTATATTTCATCCTCTCCAACCACTGCAGTGCCTTATGGTCAGACTCCAAGATAAACTCTCGGCCCATCAGGTAATACTTGAAGGAGTCAAGGGCCCATTTGACTGCCAAGGCCTCCTTTTCCACCGTTGAATAACGGACCTCTCTGGGGAGCAGTTTCCGACTGATATATGCCACAGGATGTCGTTCCTCCTTGGGTCCCTGGAGAAGCACAGCTCCCACACCCCTCTCAGAGGCATCAGTCTGTAACATGAACTGTTCCTCAAAGTTGGGATTATGTAAAACAGGGTTCTTACTCAGAGCTTTTTGAATGTCCTTGAAGGCTGCCCCTGCCTCCTCCGTCCACTGGACCTGGTTAGGACATCTTGAGCCCGTCCTATCTGTTAGTAGAGCAGCCCTGGCTGAAAAGTTGGGGATGAACCGATGGTAGAAGCCAGCCATCCCCAGGAAAGATCTTAGCTGCTTCCTGGTCTGTGGGAGAGGACATGACTCAATTGCATGGACCTTTTGAACCTGAGGTTTAATTAACCCGCCTCCTATGGTGAAACCCAGGTACTCTGTTTCCTTCTTAGCCAGAACACATTTGGCTGGGTTGATTGTTAAACCGGCAGAATGTAGGCGGTCCATGACCGCTTTGAGATGCTCCACATGTTTCTCCCATGTTGTACTGTAGATGACAATATCATCAAGGTATGCACAAGCAAACTCAGACAATCCATAGAGTACTTGGTCCATTAATCTTTGAAACGTTGCCGGAGCCCCATGCAACCCAAATGGTAACACCGTAAACTGAAAAAGCCCCCAGGGAGTTCGGAAGGCAGTCAGTTCCTGAGACTGCTGGGTTAGGGGGACTTGCCAGTAACCCTTACAGAGGTCAATGGTGGTTAGAAACTCTGCTTTTCCAAGGCGGTCAATGAGATCATCAATTCGTGGGGTGGGATAAGAGTCAAACTTTGAAATTGAGTTTAGATACCTGAAGTCGATACAAAACCTTATTGTCCCATCTTTCTTCGGAACCAGCACCACAGGATTACACCACTCACTCCTAGACGGCTGGATTATCCCCAAAGAAAGCATGAGGTCAACTTCCTTCTTCAGAGACACAAGGAGGCGCTCTGGTATCCTGTAACTCATACGTCTCACAGTTGCATCTGGTTTTAATACAATGTCATGTTCAATCAGGTTTGTGCGCCCTGGATATTCTTGAAATATTTCTGGGTGAAGTAGAGCTTGTACCTGAGATTGTTGATCCTTGGACAGATGGCTTACATCCAGCTCTGCTGACACTGGCAATGGCAGATACTGGTCATCCGCCTCCTCCTCTTCCTTTACAGCCTGAATCAGGAACACCTCAGCTCTCGAGACCCACTCCTTGAGGAGGTTCACATGAAGCACCCAGCTAGAACGCTGATGTCCTGGAGTGGAGACTTGATAGGTGGTGGGCCCCAACAACTTCTGCACCTTAAAAGGCCCCTGCCATTTTGCAAGGAGCTTACTGTCACTGGTAGGCAGCATAACCAAAACTTTCTGGCCTGGTTGAAAGCCTCTCTGTCGAGCTGACTTGTCATACCAAGTCTTTTGGTGCTTTTGGGCCTGCATCATGTGTATTTGGGCCAATTCTCCCATTCGCTGCAGTTTCTCTCTCATCTGTACAACGTAGGAGATTACATTAATGGTCCCTTCTCTCCCCTGATCTCCTCCCCAGGTGTCCCTCAATAAGGCTAGGGGACCCCTCACCTCATGACCATACAGTAGTTCAAAAGGGGAAAAACCTGTGGAAGCCTGGGGTACCTCCCTGTATGCAAAGAGGAGGTAGGGAAGCCATTGATCCCAGTCAGATCCAGTCTCATTCACAAACTTACGGAGCATTTGCTTGAGGGTCTGATTGAACCGCTCCGTCAGCCCATCTGTTTGCGGGTGGTAGGGAGTGGTGCGTACCCTCTTTATGCCAAGAAGTTGGTAAACCTGTTTCAAAAGCTTAGACATGAAATTAGTACCTTGGTCTGTTAAGATTTCACAAGGGAAACCAACTCTTGAGAAAAATTGCACCAAGGAAAAAGCCACAGTTTTTGCTTTAACTGATTTCAATGGGAAGACTTCTGGATATTTGGTTGCATAGTCTGTTACTACCAACATGAAACGGTTTCCTGTTTTGCTTTTCTCCACTGGACCAACAATGTCCATCCCAAGGCGTTCAAAGGGGATACTTATAACTGGGAGAGGTTGAAGTGGAGCTTTGGAGGGACTTTTCATTGATGTCTTTTGGCACTGAGAGCAGCTTCTACAGAACTGGGCAATGTCAGATTGCAAACCTGGCCAATAGAAATGGCGCTTGATACGAGCTGTGGTCTTGTGTTTCCCTAAGTGGCCAGCCCAGGGAATTGAGTGGCCCAAGGTAAGTACTATTTCTCGGGCTGCCTGTGGGACCACTAGCTGCTTCACCTGGCCATTCTGATGATAAAGAACCCCGTTTTGTAGGACATACTCCTTTCCCCTGTCATTAGAGTTAATCTGCTTCCTTTCTCGTGCTCTCTGCAAAAGGGTAGACAAAGTTGGATCATTTTCCTGCATTTGCATTATATCAGTAGGTATTTGAAAACCCAGGGGCATATCTGGCGTAGTCTCGGCTGGTGGTTGTATGGCCGTGCCCCGAAATTTGTCTTGCCCTCTCTGACTGCGGGTCTTATGAGCCTTCCTGGGACATGACTCAAACTCCGCATCATAGAAGGGCAAGGCACTGAGAGCTATGGAATCTGCATCCACCTGCTTAGCTTGTGCTCTAGTGACAACATTACAACTTTGAACTGGCTTTATCAAGTCATAGAGCACAGGCAGGTCTTCACCCAAAACTACAGGGAAAGGTAAGTGATCCGCAACTCCCACATTTAACAGATAAGCCTGTCCTTCTATCTCCAGATAAATATCAGCGGTGGGGTAAGACTTCTCATCACCATGTACACAGCAAATAGGAACCGTCTCCAAGGTGCAGATAGCATTAGCTGGTACATACTTTCTCTGTACAAGGGTCTGAGTGCTGCCAGTGTCAATCAGGGCTCTGAGGTTTACCCCATTGATTTTAACACCAACCATTTTCCTGATATAGTTACTTTTGGGTTCAGGGTTAACACTCTGGCGTGGAACAAAACACATCTGGGTCAGCTTGACTGGATTCTTTGGGCACATCGGTTTAATATGACCTTCCTGTCCACAAAAGTAACAAATTGGTGTTCGGTTAGGAGCTCTTTGTGGTGCATATTGGTTCTCCCTCATGGAAGGCTTACCCGCTCCTGACGCCGACCTCTGTTGGTGCTGAGGGGGTATGGGCCTGTGGCAGTCCTTGCCACCCATACTACTCCATGGCTGGCCTTTTTCCCGGGCAGCCACAAACACATCCGCAAGAGTGGCAGCTTCAGCAGCAGATTTCGGCCCATGCTCCTTTACCCAAACCTGAAGCTCAGGGGACAGCATTCTCAAGTATTGTTCCATGATCAGAACTTCACTAATTTCATGAAGTGTTTTACCTTGCGGTTGTATCCATTTGACATACAGCTCTTTCAGCCTCCCATACAGCTCCTGGGGGCTCTCCTCAGGTTCCACATGGAGGGATCTGAACCTCTGCCTGTAGGTCTCAGGGTTAATATCATACTTTTTTAGAATCGCTGATTTCACTTTATCATATTCATGAGCATCATCCATATCCATATGCACATAGGCTCCTCTGGCCTTACCAGTCAGCAGTGGAAGGAGGCGAAAAACCCAGTCCACTTTTGGCCACCGACATGTTACTGCAATTCTCTCAAAGGTAATTAGGAAATGTTCAACATCATCATTTTCTGTTAATTTTTCAAGTCTAGGCTCATAAAGAGATCGAGACTGACCTGCTGAAGACATAGTAGGGTGGACCGACTCTGTAGAGGGTGAGGCTTGAGCTCTTGGATGATTCTCATTCAAATTGTGGTCCTCAAAGGGATCCGGTACTGTGGAAGCAGGCTCGGGGACTGGAGATGTACGATCCTCGACCTCTTGCTGCAGAAGGCGAAACTGATGCTGTAGTGCCTTGAACTGGTGCTCCTGGCGTTTGGCTTGCGCTCTCCATTCTTCTTCCCGGGCCTCCTGTTGACCCGCAAATGACCGGATAATCCCTGCCAGGTCACTCAGCGTTGGCTCTCTGCCATCGTCATCCTCAACACATGATGCTCCTTTTAGTGCTTCTTCCTCCATTGCGTCTTCACCGTCCACCCGATGTCCTCTCTCTGTATGAGTTGACTCAGTCTTCTTATTCTCTGTCTGACCGCCTCTTGTCCCTCTCACTCCTCGCATGCTTCACAAAATGGAGGAAAAACAAAAATGGTGGAACAAAACCTTGCACTCCTCAACTGGCTGATCCCACCACTGCCACCATATGTCAGGGACCCAGCAGTTAGGCAAGAGGAGTCACAAGAGGATTTCAAAAAAGGGGTTTTTTATTTTACCCACAAAATCATTACAACAAAATAAAGATAAAGTTTGGGCCCTTAAAAGAGGTCAAACAAACAAACCGAACTTAAGCTCTGAACATAACAAACTCAAAAATACAACTGACCTCCTATAAGAGAAACAAAAGGGACTTATATACTGGTTGATCAAACCAGGTTTGACACCCAGGGGAAGACTAACAATAACACTAATACATAAACTACAAATAACAAAAAAAACAACTAAACACTTATTCCAAAAGAAATATAATCTTAATTAACATTAACCGAATAAATGTACTAGATACAACACAAATCAAAACTCAAATATCTTGGGAAAAAATAAAGCTACACCCCCCCCAGACATAAGTAGTGGTAGAGTCCAATTTAAAGCTGCTGTTGTTCCAGACGCCACCCCTTTGTCCCAGCAGCCTGCATGCCTCACTCCAGGGTGTGGAATCCGCAACACTGGTAAGCTCAAAAGAAAACCGTTATAGCAAAAAGACAATCCAAAACTAATAAAGTATATATGTAAACCAAATCCAGTGTCTTGTACATTATTTAAACTAAATAACTGTTTACAACAAAATATATAATGTGTCTGAAAATATATAGAAACCAATCTTAAGGAAAACAGCATGAACTAAGATAAATGTTAGTGTATGAAGTTACCGCCTTTAAGATGGCTGTGTGGCCACAGCTGTGGCCATCACAGTCACGGTGCCAATAGGTGTAAGAGAGCGAAATGCGGAGGTATGTCCCTCTTTGGCTAATGTATTTTAAAGATGGAGGCGCTACATGGCTGCCGTCATTCGAGCAAGTCGCTCGTATGTATTCTGAATGATTCTGAATGGCAGATTTTGATTAGTTGGTGGAAGTATTTACACATCTGTGAAAGAACAAAGGGGTTTTTGCTAAGAATCACCTCAAAAAATGACACAATGTAGGTTTAAATAACAGTAAATCAATCGAACTCCAGACAATTTGCATTTTTAGTAACATTTACCTTTAGAAATACTTGATTAATTCAGTTTTTTTCATGTGTCCACATGATCTTTGCTGCATTATTTTCTACAGGCTCCATGTCATCTCTGGGCTCCAGTGGAGGCGGCTCACTGCTGCAGGTTCCTGGAGCTCTGCCGGCCATCAGCCATGCTTCACTGGGGACGGGACGCAGCTCGAGGCCAAAGATCTTCCTCAGCCCCTCTCAGAGCATCGACAGACACTCCCCACACAGACTCAGTCCTGCTGACAGCACAGAGGGATACAGGTTTAGTCTGGCTCACGGAATAAACAGACACAGACTCAGCTCAGCTCACAGTATAGATGGATACAGATTCAGCCCAGCCCATCGAATAAACAGACACAGACTCAGCTCTACTCGCAGTATGGATGGATACAGGCTCAATCCAGACCACAACACGGACAGACCTAAACTCACGTCCAGCCACAGTATAGACAGACATCCCTCACTCAGACTGAGCCCCACCCACATTGCCAACAGACATCCCCCTCAGTGGCTCAGTCCTGAAGACCGTTTAGACAGAAACAAGTTGAGCCCCTCATACGTTCCAGATAGTTCAGTCCTGAAGAGACCAGCATCCTTCCACACTGCAAGCAGACAGTTACGGAGACAGGTGTGTTATTATCGCCTCTTCTTCTTCTTCTCTTCTTTTTCTTCTCTTCTCTTCTCTTCTCTTCTCTTCATTTGAAAATTGTGTGCTTTTAATTTTGTCCATTTTTTGACCATTTTTAAATGCATGCTGTACAGATTTTGCTTTTAACTATTTTTACTGCCATTCTATTAGGGCTGAACGATTTGGGGAAAAAAAATCTAATTGCAATTTTCCTGCCAGATATTGCAGTTACGATGCGATTTGTGATTTTTTTATATAGCTACGATCATATTAAATAAAGTAATACAAAATAAATGAAAGATCCACTGAATATAGGACATTTTTTGTAAACAATCTGTGATAAGTAACATTATTCCAGCATTTATCTTATGAAAAAAACAATAAATATAATGAAAAGTGGAAAAAAAGTTTTGGACACTCGGGTGAAGAGAGGGGCAGAGCTGTCAACCGATCACCATCTGGTGGTGAGTTGGGTCAGGGGGTGAGGGAAGACTCTGGACAGACCTGGTAAGCCCAAACGGGTAGTGCGGGTAAATTGGGAACGTCTGGAGGAGGCCCCTGTCCGACAGACTTTCAACTCACACCTCCGGCGGAGCTTTTCGTGCATCCCTGTGGAGGCTGGGGGCATTGAACCCGAGTGGACAATGTTCAAAGTTTCCATTGCTGAAGCTGCAGCGAGGAGCTGTGGTTTTAGGGTCTTAGGTGCCTCAAGGGGCGGTAACCCACGAACACCGTGGTGGACACCGGTGGTCAGGGAAGCCGTCCGACTGAAGAAGGAGGACACCAGAGGCAGTTGCAGGGTACCGAAGGGCCCGAAGAGCTGCAGCCTCTGCCGTGAAAGAGGCAAAGCAGCGGGTGTGGGAGAAGTTCGGAGAAGACATGGAGAAGGACTTTCGGTCGGCACCAAGGTGCTTCTGGAAAACCGTTCGCCACCTCAGGAGGGGGAAGCGGGAACCATCCAAGCTGTGTACAGTAAGGATGGGACGATGTTGACATCAACTTAGGAGGTAATAGGACGGTGGAAGGAGCACTTTGAGGAACTCCTAAATCCAACTAATACGCCCTCTATGTCAGAGGCAGAGCTGGAGGATGATGGGAGATTGTCGTCAATTTCCCTGGTGGAAGTTGCTGAGGTAGTCAAACAACTCCACATTGGCAAAGCCTCAGGGATTGATGAGATCTGTCCAGAAATGCTGAAAGCTCTGGGTGTGGAGGGGCTGTCTTGGTTGACACGCCTCTTCAACATTGTGTGGAAGTTTGGGACAGTACCTAAGGAGTGGCAGACAGGGGTGGTGGTTCCCCTGTTCAAAAAGGGGGACCAGAGGGTGTGTGCCAATTACAGGGGTATCACACTTCTCAGCCTCCCCGGTAAAGTCTACTCCAAGGTGCTGGAAAAGAGGGTTCAGCCGATAGTCGAACCTCGGGTTGAAGAGGAACAATGCGGATTCCGTCCTGGTCGTGGAACAACGGACCAGCTCTTTACTCTCGCAAGGATCCTGGAGGGAGCCTGGGAGCATGCCCAACCGGTCTACATGTGTTTTGTGAATCTGGAAAAGATGTATGACCGGGTCCCCCGGGAGATACTCTGGGAGTATGGGGTGAGGGGGTCCCTTCTCAGTGCCATCCAATCTCTGTATGACCAAAGCGAGAGCTATGTCCGGGTTCTCGGCAGTAAGTCGGACTTGTTTCAGGTGAGGGCCAGGGCTGCGCTTTATCACCAATCCTGTTTGTAATATTTATGGACAGGATATCAAGGTGTAGTCGGGGTGGGGAGGGGTTGCAGTTCGGTGGGCTGGGGATCTCATCGCTGCTCTTTGCAGATGATGTGGTCCTGATGGCATCATCGGCCAGCGATCTTCAGCACTCACTGGATCAGTTCGCAGCCGAGTGTGAAGCGGCTGGGATGAGGATCAGCACCTCTAAATCTGAGGCCATGGTTCTCAGCAGGAAACCGATGGAGTGCCTTCTCCAGGTAGGGAATGAGTCCTTACCCCAAGTGAAGAAGTTCAAGTACCTTGGGGTCTTGTTCGCGAGTGAGGGGACAATGGAACGGGAGATTAGTCGGAGAATCGGCGCAGCGGGTGCGGTATTACATTCAATTTATCGCACTGTTGTGACGAAAAGAGAGCTGAGCCAGAAGGCAAAGCTCTCGATCTACCGGTCAATTTTCGTTCCTACCCTCACCTATGGTCAGGCTGGGTCATGACCGAAAGAACGAGATCCAGGGTACAAGCGGCCGAAATGGGTTTCCTCAGGAGGGTGGCTGGTGTCTCACTTAGAGATAGGGTGAGAAGCTCAGTCATCCGTGAGGAGCTTGGAGTAGAGCCGCTACTCCTTTGCGTCGAAAGGAGCCAGTTGAGGTGGTTTGGGCATCTGGTAAGGATGCCCCATGGGCGCCTCCCTAGGGAGGTGTTCCAGGCACGTCCAGCTGGGAGGAGGCCTCGGGGAAGACCCAGGACTAGGTGGAGGGATTATATCTCCAACCTGGCCTGGGAACGCCTCGGGATCCCCCAGTCGGAGCTGGTTAATGTGGCTCGGGAAAGGGAAGTTTGGAGTCCCCTGTTGGAGCTGCTGCCCCCGCGACCCGACCCCGGATAAGCGGACGAAGATGGATGGATGGATGGATGGATGGAAAAAAAAATTATTCAACTAAATATTTCACATTTGATTAATCGCGGCCTTCACGACTAGCTAAGCGCATTCTTTGAAATCACGATTTCGATTTGAAAACGATTAATCGCCCAGCTCTGCATTCTATGCAACATTCTATTTTGAAAATTATTTGACTTGCACAACCCAACACTTAATGAGGAATGTGTCTTCTATGTGTGCTTGTGTTTATGTGGTGTGTCTGTAGGAGGCTGTGCGCTGTGACTCTCTGGATCAGAGCGGTTCAGCTGACGATCTGGCAGAGCCTCAACTCACTGTGACCGCCGTCTCTTCCACACCACCACGCCAGCGATCGTCCAGTGTACACACACTGAAATATACATACCCCCAGAGGGTCATCTCATGCAGGAGCCACAGCCGGAGCCACAGTGAAACCAGTGGGCAAGAACATGTACCTGAGCAAGCCATCTGTGGCTCGCAGCCAGAAACAGATGTGGAGAATAAGACAGTCAGCCCGAAGAGGTTGTCCAGTCTGAAGGTCCCCAGCGGTGAATCTGCCTCATCAGCATCGCTCTGTAGCTCCAGAGCCGACCCCAGCCCCCAGTTAGACGACACCGACGAGGAAGTCAGTCGTATCAACAGTTCTCCTCAAACACACTCACACACACAACTCCCTTCCAGCTCCTCACACAAAAGCAGACACCTTACCCCGAGTCCTGTGGAGCACCGGAGCCGCCTCAGCCAATCAGTGTCTCCGGTGTCAGGCAGGAACAGAAAGCAGAGGATGAGCCCGCCGCCAGTAGAGGAGCCGGTTGCTATGGCAACCCAGCTGATGGACAGCAGTATTGAACTGAGAAGGCGGACTCTGTCATTTGATGCCACAACCCCCTCTTCTAATCAACCAGAGGGAAGTTCTGTGGACGACTAAACAAACTCAGTTTTGGTGGATTGGTTATTCTGCTAAAGTGGAGGAGCCTGGTGTGCTGCTGAAGCACATGAGAGGGCCAGGAGATGCAATCTAAAACAGGAAGGAATAGTGAAAAAATTAGGACACCCATGCTAAAGTTGACTAAAAAGAGGAATAAAAAAATCATCTTCCTTAAAATACAGGGGGCATAAGTAAGTACACACCTATGTTAAATTCCCATAGAGGCAGGCAGATTTTTATTTTTAAAGGCCAGGCATAGTATCCTGGATCCATGAAATAATTGGCCTTTAAAAATATAAATCTGCCTGCCTCTATGGGAATTTAACATTGGGGTGTACTTACTTATGCCCCCTGTATTTTAAGGAAGAACATTTATTTATTTACATTATTCATTCACAAAGACAATTGGTGTCCTTAAAGATTGAATTTTTCCTCATTTTTTTAATTAAGGCATTAAGATCAATTTCCTAAAGATGATTTTTTTATTCCTCTTTTTAGTCAACTTTAGCATGGGTGTCCTAATTTGTTCACATGACTGTACCTGTCTCCTGTTTTGGACCCCGCCCCTCATCTCGTCCCGTCCAATCACAAGATTTTCACAGGGTGTTTGAGTAGAACTCTTTCCGACAGTGTGTGGATGAGTGTGTATGTGTTCAAAAACTCTTATCCGTTGTGCTATTTGCACACAAGATGCACTCAAGAAGACCTTTTCTTCTATCATAGTCCTAGCTTTAGTTCAGACATAGTAGTCACTCCCCCACTATATTTACTCAAACATTAACCTTCCCCTTGCTTGCTCTCCTCCTCCTTCCCTCACTTTCTTCCTTTTACCGTGCACCTCAAGCCCAGGTCAGAGTACAAGACAAAATCACCCGAAAGGTGCAGCATAGATTTAGTTACTGACTGATCTGCTCACGTACACATAGACATGTTGACAAACAGATAACACAGCAACAAAATGCTTATTTTAATGATCAATTAATCTGCAGACCATTTTCTTGATAAATCCATGAATCTTTTGGTCTATAAAACAAACACAAAAAAGATATTCAAATTACTGTAATGTTAGACAAGGAAAAGCCACAAATATTCACCTTTGTGAGGCTTGAACCAAAACCATCAAAATTGATTAATTATCAAAATAGTTGCCGATTCTGTTGATTGACCAACCGATTAATCAAAAAATAAATTCCACTCTACACACAGCGTCTCATTCAATCCTGTAATAACTTTCTAATTTGCGGGAACTGTTTACTTTTAGTAAAATTCCCTAGTTTCATGCTCTGTGGTGCAGAAATTACAGTTTATGTTTACAAAAGAAATTGAGTTTTAAGTCATAAACTTACAAAAGTTAGAGCTAACAAAGAATTTTATAAGAAACTGCTTAATTTGTAACTGCACGCTTATGTAGATTGGTGCAGGCACATTTTATTAGACTTATTGCTCCCAAAAAACAAATTGTACAGCCGCTTGTTAAAAGTGGAGCAAAATAAGAATCTTATATCTGACAGAGTGGAAGTTTTTGTTTTTAATATGACTAATCTTCCTATTTTTCGTATCTTTTAACCTACTGTAAACTGCCACTGGAAGTTGCTCGATCATTCTGAGATTGCAGTATTCCCCCGCCTGAATCCACCCCCATCCCTGAAAAATTAATTTGCGCTAAGTTAAAATTGTGTAGTGTGACCTAGGCTTTAGTAGTTTCTACCTCTTTTTTCCTGATCCCACCCATTCAAATGTTAAGTCAGCTTAGTTTCTCACCCCTTCCAATTTCCTTTTCTCTGTATTAGTATTCTCAGGGTAGAGATAGTTCAGACGCAGGTGAGTATGAAGTGTGATGATCACAGGCCTGCATAGTAAGATTGCCCCCTGCTGTCTAAAGCTGGAGCTGGCCTCGTCTCGTCTGACATTTGAAGAGATTACACAATGGGTGCGGGGTGAAATTCGGAAGCAGATGTACAGAAGGGCTTATTCAGGTGTTATAACGGTGTGTAAACTTTTTAGAAAAAAGGCTAAGATTATATACTGTATGTTATTTATACAGTAGCGGTGATATGAGAACTATAAAGGTGAATTTCTACATTTTTGAATGTAAGTTCATCTGCTGGTGATGATGAGGATGATTTATGATGATGTCAGTAAAATAGGATGTTGATTATAATTATGATGACGATGATGATGATGACGACGATGATGATGATGATGATGATGATGATGATGATGATGACGACGACTCTGGATAATGCAGATGCTCATATTATTGTATAATGTTCCTGCAGAATGAAAGCAGGGAATGATACTGTAATCTCACCTGCAGTAACATGATTGGACAGTGCTGGAATAAAACCACTTCCTGTCTGACTTTTATTTGACTCAATAATCTTGCTTCTGAATCTGTCTTTTCCCCCTATATAAAGATCTAAAAAAAACTCAATAGACTCTGCGGGGTCTTAAAATGTATTAAAAAGCCTTAAATGGCATTTTCCGAGATATAACATTACGTAGCTTGTTTTCAATGTGTATATTTGTCCAATAAGGTTGTACGCTAAAGTGTGCGTGAATTTAATCATTTAATCATCATTTTATGACCATTACTATGACTTTTTGTGACATTTTTATGACATACTTTGTCTTTTTATGACATTTTATGTCACTATACTGTGACTTTATTACATTTTTATGACATTGTACTATGACATTTGTGACATACTATACTATGACTTTTTATGACATACTATGACATTTTTATTATAGTTTTACGACATACTATACTATGACAATTTTTTACATATACTATGGCATTTTTATGACATACTATACTATAACTTTTTATGACATATTATACTATGACATTTGTATGACATACTATACTATGACTTTTTATGACATACTATGACATTTTTATTATAGTTTTACGACATACTATACTATGACAATTTTTTACATATACTATGGCATTTTTATGACATACTATACTATAACTTTTTATGACATATTATACTATGACATTGTATGACATTTCTGTGACATACTATACTATAAAATGTTCATGCCACAGTGATGTTTGTTTCTATCTTTATGAAATACTATACTATGACATTTTTATTACATTTTTCCGACATACTATACTATGACATTTTTATGCCATACTATACTAGGACTATTTATGACATTTCTATGACATTTTAAAGGAATAGTATACCATAACTTTTCATGACTTATCATACTGTTACATTTTATAACATTCTATACTATGACTTTTTATCACTTTTTTTGAAATACTATACTATGACTTTTTCAACATACTGTACTATGACTATTTCATCACTTTTTCAACATACTATACCGTTACTTTTTTCACTTTTTCAGCATACTATACTATGACTTTTTTTCTCACTTTTTTGACACTTCATTATACTATGACTATTTTCAATATGCTATACGTCATAGTAATGCATATTGCAATATGTAAAGCATATTGAACTATACCATGACTTTTTTATGACTTTTTTGGACATATTCTACTACGACTCTTTTTGACATGCTATACTATGACTATTTTATCACTTTTTTTGACATACTATACTATGACTTTTTTCAACATGCTATACTATGACTATTTATCACTTTTCGACATACTATTCTATGACTTTTTCCACTTTTTTCGACATACAATACTGTGACTTTTTTATCACTTGTTTTACTTTGCTATACTATGACTGGTTTTTGACATACTATACTATGACAAAACCGTAACTTTTGTGTGAGGTCAGATAGCTTAGAGTGATCAGCGAATGAGTGGATTGACAGAAGGTTGAGTCTTCGAATCCTTTGTTTCATTAAGTTTCGAGGTCAAATATACTAAGCGAAAGAGACAAATATGCCGAAAATATATACTTGTGTATCAGTACAGTTAATTTAGGCTGATAAGAATATGATTGGAAGACAGAAGGTGGAGAGAGTGACTTTTTTCTCACTTTTTTTGACATACTAACGATGACTTTTTTATCACTTCTTCTGACATGCTTTACTATGACTTTTTTCGACATACTACACTATTATTTTTTCGACATACTATACTATGACTTTTTATACCTTTTTTTTACATACTGTACATGACTTATTCCACATACTATACTGTGCCTTTTTTATCACTTTTTTCAACATACTATGATATGACTTTTTTATCACTTTTGTCGACATGCTATACTATGATTATTTTATCACTTTTTTCAACATACTATGACCTTTTTTGACATACTATACTATGACTTTTTCGGCATACTATATTATGACTTTTTTATGACTTTTTTCAACATGCGATAGTATGACATTTTATCACTTTTTTCAAAATACTATACTATGACTTTTTTATCACTTCTTTTGACATGCTATACTATGACTTTTTTTACATACTATACTATGACTTTACAACATACTATTTTGTGACTTTTTCATCACTTTTTTCGACATACTATACCATGACTTTTTTTCCACTTTTTTCAACATATTGTACTATGACTTTTTTGACATACTATATTATGACTTTTTTTTAATACTTTTTCAACATGCTATACTATGACTTTTTTCGACATGCTATAATAAAAATATGACTTTTTTATCACTTTTTTTGACATATGATACTATCACATTTGTACGAAAATGTAGATTTTTTTGTAAGGTCCAATAGCTTGGGGTGATAAGATTATGATTTGACCACAGAAGTTTGAGTGTTCAAATCTCAAATGTTTCAAGAAGTTTTGAGGTCCAATATATTAAGCAAAAGACGAATCTGCCAAAATAGTAACTCCTCTATCCTGTCAGATAGCTTAGAGTTATTTAAAAATGATTTGAAGACAGAATATTGGGTGTTCAATTCCTATATGTTTCAGTAAGTTTTTAGGTCTGATACACTAAGCGAAAGAGAGACAAATATGCCAAAAACATAACTTTTGTGTGAGGTTAGATAGCTTAGAGTGATCAGCGAATGAGTGGAGGACACAAGGTTGAGTCTTTGAATCCTTTCTTTCATTAAGTTTCGAGGGCCAATATACTAAGCGAAAGAGACAAATATGCCGAAATCATACCCTTGTGCATCAGGTCAGTTAGTTTTTAGACTTTTTGTGATTTTTTTTCGACATACTATATATATGACTTTTTATGACTTTTTTTTTTCGATATGCTATACTATGACTCTTTTTAACATGCTATATTATGACATTTTATGACTTTTTTCGACATACTATACTATGACTCTTTTTGACATGCTATACTATGACTTTTTTTCGACATGCTATACCCTGACCTTTTTCGACATACTATACTATGACTTTTTATGAAATTTTTTTTGACATACTATACTACAACTTTTTATGACTTTTTTCGACCTACTGTATTATGACTTTTTTCGAACTTTTTTCAACATGCTATACTATGACTTTTTTATGACGTTTTTTGACATAATATGCTATGACTTTTTATGACTTTTTTTAACATACTATACTATGACATTTTGTGATTTTTTTCGACATGCTATACTATCACTCTTTTTTACATGCAATACTATCACTTTTTATGATTTTTTTGACATACTATACTATGACTTTTTCATCACTTTTTTCGACATACTATATTATGACTTTTTTCGACATACCATACTATGACTTTTTATGATTTTATTCGACATACTATGCTACGACTTTTTAAGACATTTTTTTGACATGCTATACTTTGACTCTTTTTGACATGCAATACTATCACTTTTCATGACTTTTTTCGACATACTTTTTATGACTTTTTATGACATTTTTTCGACATGCTATACTTTGACTCTTTTTAACATGCTATATTATGACATTTCATGACTTTTTTCGACATACTATACTATGACTTTTTTCGACATACTATACTATGACTTTTTTATGACTTTTATCGACATACTATATTATGACTTTTTTTGATTTTTTTCGACATACTATACTATGACTTATTTTTCGACATACTATACTATGACTTTTTATGAATTGTTGTCGACCTACAATACTACGACTTTTTATGACTTTTATTCAACATACTATATTATGACTTTTTTTGAACATTTTTCAACATGCTATACTATGACTTTTTATGACTTTTTTTGACATACTATACCATGACATTTTTCAAAATGCTATACTATGACTTTTTTCAACATACTATACTATGACTCTTTTTGACATGCTATACTATGACTTTTTTATGACTTTTTTGACATACTATACCATGACATTTTTCAAAATGCTATACTATGACTTTTTTTATAACTTTTTTCGACAAACTATACTATGACTTTTTGTCGACATGCTATACCCTGACTTTTTTCGACATACCATACTATGACTTTTTATGAATTTTTTTTGACATACTATACTACGACTTTTTATGACTTTTTTCGACATACTGTATATGACTTTTTTCAAACTTTTTTCAACATGCTATACTATGACTTTTTATGACTTTTTTCGACATACTATACTTTCACTTTTACATGCAATACTATCATTTTTTCTTTTTTTCGACATACTATACTATGACTTTTTCATCACTTTTTTCGACATACTATATTATGACTTTTTTCGACATACCATTCTATGACTTTTTATGATTTTATTCCACATACTATACTACGACTTTTTATGACTTTTTTTGACATGCTAAACTTTGACTCTTTTTGACATGCAATACTATCACTTTTCATGACTTTTTTAGACATACTATATTATGACTTTTTATGACTTTTTTCGACATACTATACTATGACTTTACAACATACTACACTATGACTTTTTTCGACATACTATACTATGACTTTTAATGACTTTTTTTCGACATACTATACTATCACTTTTACATGCAATACTATAATTTTTTGTTTTTTTCGACATACTATACTATGACTTTTTCATCACTTTTTTCGACATACTATATTATGACTTTTTTCGACAAACCATTCTATGACTTTTTATGATTTTATTCGGCATACTATACTACGACTTTTTATGACTTTTTTTGACATGCTAAACTTTGACTCTTTTTGACATGCAATACTATCACTTTTCATGACTTTTTTCAACATACTATACTATAACTTTTTCATCACTTTTTTAGACATACTATATTATGACTTTTTATGACTTTTTTCGACATACTATACTATGACTTTTTACAACATACTATACTATGACTTTTTTCGACATACTATACTATGACTTTTTAAGACATTTTTTCAACATACTATACTATGACTTTTTTGACATACTATACTATGACTTTTTATGACTGTTTTTGACATACTATACAATGACTTTTTTCGACATCCTATACGATGACTTTTCATGACTTTTTTCGACATGTTATACTATGACTTTAAAAACTTTTTACGACATACTATACTATGACTTTTTCTACATAGTATGACTTTTTTCGACATACTATGACTTTTTATGATTTTTTTTCGACATAGTATACTATGACTATTTTCGACATGCTATACTATGACTTTTTTTGACATGCTATACTATGACGTTTTATGACTTTTTTTCCACATACTATACTACGACTTTTTATGACTTTTTTTCGACATACTATATTATGACTTTTTTATGACTTTGTTGACATACTATACTATGACTTTTTTGACATACTATACTATAACTTTTTTCGACATGTAATACTATGAGTTTTTATGACTTTTTTCGACATACTATATTATAACTTTTTTTAACATTTTTCAACATGCTATACTACGACTTTTTTTATGACTTTTTTGACATAATATACTGACTATTTAACATGCTATACTATGACTTTTTATAACTATGAGTTGTTATACTATGACTTTTTATAATATTGACTTTTTTCGACATAATATACTATGACTTTATGACTTTTTTTGACATACTATACTATGACTTTTTGTGATTTTTTTCGACATGCTATACTATGACTCTTTTATGACTTTTTTTTGACATAATAAACTATGACTTTTTTCTACATAATATGACTTTTTTTGACATACTATACTTTCTTTGACTTTTTTCAAACTTTTTTCAACATGCTATACTATGACTTTTTTATGACATTTTTTGACATACTATACTATGACATTTTTCAAAATGCTATACTATGACTTTTTTCATCATACTATACTATGACTCTTTTTGACATTCTATACTATGACTTTTTTATGACTTTTTTCGACAAACTATACTATGACTTTTTGTCGACATGCTATACCCTGACTTTTTTCGACATACCATACTATGACTTGTTATGACTTTTTTCGACATACTATACTATGATTTTTTGCAACATACTATACTATGACTTTTTTCGAAAATACTATACTATGACTTTTTAAGAAATTTTTTCAACATACTATACTATGACTTTTTTGACATACTATACTATGACTTTTTTTTTTTACATAATATGACTTTCTTTGACATGCTATACTTTTTTCGACTTTTTTCAAACTTTTTTCAACATGCTATAATATGATTTTTTCAATTGTCAATTTGAAAAAATCGGCCTCTCGTCCTGACCGCGCACCTGCTGGGAAAAATGAGTAACTCAAAAAAGTAACAAAAAATGTATATACATTTTTTTCAACATTTTTGCCCTTGCTCATGCATTGCATATGTGTAGATGTGAAATGCAACAGAATGTGGGTGTTCTTTGACAGTTTTTGAAATTTTAATGAATCGGCCTCTCGCCCTGACCGCGGACCTGCTGGGAAAAATGAGTAACTCAAAAAAGTAATAGAAAATCGTAATAATTCTTTTCAACGTTATCTACCCTTGTTCATGCATTGCATACATGTAAATGGGAAATGCAACAGAATTTGGGTGTTTTTGACAGTTTTTGAAATTTGAAAAAATCGGCCTCTCGCCCTGACCTGCTGCGAAAAATAAGTAACTCACATGAGTAATAATAAATCGTAATCATTGTTTTCATCATTTTTGACCTTTGTTCATGCAATTGTTTATGTGTAGATTTGAAATGGAACAGAAAAAGGTACAAAAAAAAAAAGGTACAAAAAATGTATATGCATTTTTTTCAACATTTTTGCCCTTGTCCATGTATTGCATATGTGTAGATGTGAAATGCGACAGAATGTGGGTGTTCTTTGACAGTTTTTGAAATTTTAATAAATCGGCCTCTCGCCCTGACCGCCGACCTGGTGGGAAAAATGAGTAACTCAAAAAAGTAACAAAAAATCGTAATAATTCTTTTCAACGTTTTTTACCCTTGCTCATGCATTGCATACACAGAGATGGGAAATGCAACAGAATTTGGGTGTTTTTTGTCAGTTTTTGAAATTTTCAAAAATCTACCTCTCCCCTGACCGCGGACCTGCTTGGAGAAATGAGTAACTAAAATAAATAAAAAAAGTTATTTTTCTAATTTTTTTCAATGTTTTTTAACCTAGTGCTAATTTAACCATTGCCACCCATTGCTAATCATTACTAAATGAAACAGAATTTGGGTGTTTTTTGACAGTTTTTGAAATTTTAATGAATCGGCCTCTTGCCCTGACCGCGGACCTGTTCATGCATTGCATATGTGTAGATGTGAAATGCAACAGAATGTGGGTGTTCTTTGACAGTTTTTGAAATTTTAATGAATCGGCCTCTCGCCCTGACCGCGGACCTGCTTGGAAAAATGAGTAACTCAAAAAATTAACAAAAACTCGTAATAATTCTTTTCAACGTTTTTTACCCTTGTTCATGCATTGCATACATGTAGATGGGAAATGCAACAGAATTTGGGTGTTTTTTTGACAGTTTTTAAAATTTGAAAAAATCGGCCTCTCTCCCTGACCTGCTGCGAAAAATGAGTAACTCACATGAGTAACAAAAAGTTGTAATCATTGTTTTCATCGTTTTTGACCCTTGTTCATGCAATTGTTTATGTGTAGATTTGAAATGGAACAGAATTTGGGTGTTTTTTGACAGTTTTTGAAATTTTCAAAAATCTGCCTCTCCCCTGACCGCGACCTGCTTGGAGAAATGAGTAACTAAAATAAATAAAAAAATTATTTTACAAATTTTTTTCAATGTTTTTTAACCTAGTGCTAATTTAACCATTGCCACCCATTGCTAATCATTACTGAATGAAACAGAATTTGGGTGTATTTTGAAATTTTAATGAATTGGCCTCTCGCCCTGACCGCGCACCTGCTGGGAAAAATGAGTAACTCAAAATGTAACAAAAAATGTATATACATTTTTTTCAACATTTTTGCCCTTGTTCATGCATTGCATATGTATAGATGTGAAATGCAACAGAATGTGGGTGTTCTTTGACAGTTTTTGAAATTTTAATGAATCGGCCTCTCGCCCTGACCTGGTGGTAAAAATGAGTAACTCAAAAAATTAACAAAAACTCGTAATAATTCTTTTCAACGTTTTTTTACCCTTGTTGATGCATTGCATACATAGAGATGGGAAATGCAACAGAATTTGGGTGTTTTTTGACAGTTTTTGAAATTTGAAAAAATCGGCCTCTCGCCCTGACCTGCTGCGAAAAATGAGTAACTCACATGAGTAATAATAAATCGTAATCATTGTTTTCATCATTTTTGACCTTTGTTCATGCAATTGTTTATGTGTAGATTTGAAATGGAACAGAATTTGGGTGTTCTTTGACAGTTTTTGAAATTTTAATGAATCGGCCTCTCGCCCTGACCGCGGACCTGGTGGGAAAAATGAGTAATTAAAAAAATTAACAAAAAATGTAAACACATTTTTTTCAACAATTTTGCCCTTGTTCATGCATTGCATATGTGTAGATGTGAAATGCAACAGAATTTGGGTGTTTTTTGACAGTTTTTAAAATTTTCAAAAATCGCCCTTTCGCCCTGACCTGCTGAGAAAAATGAGTAACTCAGAAGATTAACAAAAACTCGTAATAATTCTTTTCAACGTTTTTTACCCTTGTTCATGCATTGCATACATAGAGATGGGATATGCAACAGAATTTGGGTGTTTTTTGACAGTTTTTGAAATTTTAAAAAACCGGCCTCTCGTCCTGACCGCGCACCTGCTCGGAAAAATGAGTAATTCAAAAAAGTAATAAAAAATCGGAATAATTCTTTTCATCGTTTTTTACCCTTGTTTATGCAATTGTTTATGTGTAGTTCTGAAATCGAACAGAATTTGGGTGTTTTTTGACAGTTTTTGAAATTTTCAAAAATCTGCCCCTCCCCTGACTTGCTGGGAAAAATGAGTAACTAAAATGAATAAAAAAATTATTTTACTAATTTTTTTCAATGTTTTTTACCCTAGTGCTAATTTAACCATTGCTAATCATAACTAATTGAAACAGAATTTGGGTGTTTTTTGACAGTTTTTCAAATTTTCAAAAATCGGCCTTTCGCCCTGACCTGCTGGGAAAAATGAGTAACTCAAAAAAGAAATAAAAAATCGTAATAATTCTTTTCAACGTTATTTACCCTTGTTCATGCATTGCATACATGTAGATGGGAAATGCAACAGAATTTGGGTGTTTTATTACAGTTTTTGAAATTTTCAAAAATTGGCCTCTCGCCCTGCGGACCTGGTGGGATAAATGAGTAACTCAAAAAAGTAACAAAAAATCGTAATAATTCTTTTCAACGTTTTTTACCCTTGCTCATGCATTGCATACATAGAGATGGGAAATGCATCAAGCAAATTTTCAAAAATTGGCCTCTCGCCCTAACGTGCTGCGAAAAATGAGTAACTCACATGAGTAACAAAAAATCTTAATCATTGTTTTCATCGTTTTTGACCCTTGTTCATGCAATTGTTTATGTGTTGATTTGAAATGGAACAGAATTTGGGTGTTTTTGACAGTTTTTGAAATTTTAAAAAATCTGCCTCTCCCCCTGACCGCGGACCTGCTTGGAAAAATGAGTAACTAAAATAAATAAAAAAATTATTTTACTAATTTTTTTCAATGTTTTTTAAGCTAGTGCTAATTTAACCATTGCCACCCATTGCTAATCATTACTAAATGAAACAGAATTTGGGTGTTTTCTGACCGTTTTTAACATTTTCAAAAGTCGGCCTCTCGTCATGACCGCGGACCTGCTTGGAAAAATGAGTCACTCAAAAAAGTAACAAAAAATCGTAATAATTCTTTTCAAGGTTTTTTTACCCTTGCTCATGCATTGCATACATAGAGATGGGAAATGCAACAGAATTTGGGTGTTTTTTGACAGTTTTTGAAATTTTCAAAAATTGGCCTCTCGCCCTAACCTGCTGCGAAAAATGAGTAACTCACATGAGTAACAAAAAATCGTAATCATTGTTTTCATCGTTTTTTACCCTTGTTCATGCAATTGTTTATGTGTAGATTTGAAATGGAACAGAATTTGGGTGTTTTTGACAGTTTTTGAAATCTTAATAAATCGGACTCTCGCCCGGACCGCGGACCTGGTGGAAAAAATCAGTAACTCAAAAAAGTAACAAAAAATGTATATACATTTTTTTCAACATTTTTGACCTTGTTCATGCATTGCATATGTGTAGATGTGAAATGCAACAGAATGTGGTTGTTCTTTGACAGTTTTTGAAATTTTAATGAATCGGCCTCTCGCTATGGTGGCCGACAGGGGCAAACGCCCTGCAACTTAAGAAAACACACGCAAATAGACAAAACACAAGCAAATTAAGAAAACAACTTCATTAATTTGACAACACATGCGCAGCATTCAGAAAACGCGCTGCAAATACCACAACACAACCAAATAGATAAACGCACTGCAAATAAAAAACGATGCAACAAGAAAAGTAAGCAAACCCCGAAAAAAGAAGCGATGCAAAAAGAAAAACAACTTCATTAATTTGACAACACATGCGCAGCATTCAGCAAACGCACTGCAAATATCACAACACAACCAAATAGATAATCGCGCTGCAAATATGAAACGATGTAAAAAGAAAAGCACACAAACCTCGAAAACAAATGCAACAAAAAAACGCTGCATCCAGATTACACAACGGAAGTTCTCCAGGCCTCTAGAGGGAGCAACTAGTGGAACAGCTGGATTTTCGACCGTTATTAACCGATATTAAATTCATATTATTATTATTATTATTATTATTATTATTAATAACATAATATATTATTAATATACAGTCTATGCTCCCGTCTCATGCCCTCCCTGCTGGTGCTGTCCCCGAGCTTCGGCTTTTCAAAATAAAAGCTCGCGTCTGGTCCGCTATGTGTTTGTACTTTGGTGTGTTGGATGTTTGTGAACTAAACAGTACGGCAATCATGCTGATGAATACAATAACTTTTTCAGCAGATGTCTTACTTACAACACGTTGGAGTTAGCAAAGCAGTTTTGTGTTTATATGTGCGGGCGATTTATTCAGTTTGATAAATCCCATGGTAAATTGGCTGGTTTACTAAACAGGGAGGGACTAGAAATCCTGTCTGGTTTTTGTATTTCAAGAGCGAATTGCTCCACAATATGAATACAGATTGATCACTTATTTTGTTGGTAACCGTTGTTACACTTGAGGAGGCCTACACTTCAGTAATTTCGGACCTCGAAATTAAACCCTCTCACGTGGCTTAAACAAACGTCAACGTTAAACGCTGATGCAGTCTTAAATGTTTTATCGCCACGAGTTTACAGACGTCTCTGCTGATTGAGTATCACCTGGGACCTGAGCCGAGACACACACACCAAACGAGAGAAAACAGATCTCAAACATAGATTTAATATTTACAGTCTATGCAGTCTATGCAGTTTCTCTCTCTCTCTCTCTCTCTCTCTCTCTCTCTCTCTCTCTCTCTCTCTCTCTCCCTCCCTCTCTCCCAGTGAGGTCGAAAATCCAGCTGTTCCACTAGTTGCTCCCTCTAGAGGCCTGGAGAAGTTCCGTTGTGTAATCTGGATGCAGCGTTTTTTTGTTGCATTTGTTTTCTGGGTTGGTGTGCCTTTCTTTTTGCATCGTTTCATATTTGCAGTGCGTTTATCTATTTGGTTGTGTTGTGTGTATGTGCAGTGCGTTTATGTATTTGGTTGTGTTGTTTGCATTTGCAGTGCGTTTGCTGAATGCTGCGCACGCGTTGTCAAATTAATGAAGTTGTTTTTCTTTTTGCATCGCTTATTTTTTCGGGGTTTGCGTGCTTTTCTTTTTGCATCGTTTCATATTTGCAGTGCGTTTATCTATTTGGTTGTGTTGTGGTATTTGCAGCGCGTTTGCTGAATGCTGCACGTTATGTCAAATTAATGAAGTTGTTTTCTTAATTTGCTTGTGTTTTGTCTATTTGCGTGTGTTTTCTTAAGTTGCAGGGCGTTTGCCCCTGTCGGCCACCGTGTCTCGCCCTGACCGCGGACCTGGTGGAAAAAATGAGTAACTCAAAAAAGTAACAAAAAATCGTAATAATTCTTTTCAACGTTTTTTTACCCTTGCTCATGCATTGCATACATAGAGATGCGAAATGCAACAGAATTTGGGTGTTTTTTGACAGTTTTTGAACTTTGACAAAATCGGCCTCTCGCACTGACCGCGCACCTGCTTGGAAAAATGAGTAACTCAAAAAAGTAACAAAAAATCGTAATAATTCTTTTCAACGTTTTTTTACCCTTGCTCATGCATTGCATACATAGAGATGGGAAATGGAACAGAATTTGGGTGTTTTTTGACAGTTTTTGAAATTTTAATAAATCGGCCTCTCGCCCTGCGGACCTGGTGGGATAAATGAGTAACTCAAAAAAGTAACAAAAAATCGTAATAATTCTTTTCAACGTTTTTTACCCTTGCTCATGCATTGCATACATAGAGATGGGAAATGCATCAAGCAAATTTTCAAAAATTGGCCTCTCGCCCTAACGTGCTGCGAAAAATGAGTAACTCACATGAGTAACAAAAAATCGTAATCATTGTTTTCATCGTTTTTGACCCTTGTTCATGCAATTGTTTATGTGTTGATTTGAAATGGAACAGAATTTGGGTGTTTTTGACAGTTTTTGAAATTTTAAAAAATCTGCCTCTCCCCCTGACCGCGGACCTGCTTGGAAAAATGAGTAACTAAAATAAATAAAAAAATTATTTTACTAATTTTTTTCAATGTTTTTTAAGCTAGTGCTAATTTAACCATTGCCACCCATTGCTAATCATTAATAAATCGGCCTCTCGCCCTGACCGCGGACCTGGTGGGATAAATGAGTAACTCAAAAAAGTAACAAAAAATCATAATAATTCTTTTCAACGTTTTTTACCCTTGCTCATGCACAGGCGCGTAACTATCAGTAAGCAGGGAAAGCGGTGCTTACGGGCCCGGACCAATCAGGGGCCCGCCCGACTGGAAGATATTGATTGACAGCCGGGGGCCCCTATCGCATATACATCACTCGCGACCGGGCCCTTTCACTTTGACTGTAACAGCTAGGTTTCTGCTCAATGGTGTGTCCCTCTTTAAGAATGTCATCCGACTATATAAATACATATATAAAGTAATTAAGCAAATTTATTTGAATAAATTCGCAACAACATATTTTACTGATCATTAAATACATGTTTGAAACGAACAATGATGGATTTTGATGTAATTTGTTTAGAATTGTGACGGGGATTGTGGGATATGGTAAGTGAACATGCGTATTGCGTGCAAAACAGTAAAAACATTGAACGTGAGACAGACAATGTCAATATGGAGTCGTCGTCAAATTACAAACACAAAAGTGGCTTTCAAAAGAGAAAACGAAAAGAGGAATTTGGAGAAAGCAAGGAGTAAAATACCAAAAATAGGAAGCTTCTTTAAAAAGATAGCACAGGAGGGGGAGAGTGAAGCACCTGCAGCGATCGTTGGCAGTAGCAGCTGCAGCTCCCTGGCTAATGCTAGCACCAGTGGATCAAGCAGCATCGATGTAGAAGGGGAAAATGTTGAAGAAGGAAGTGAGGCACCCGCTGCCAGCTTGGTGGCCTGTGCTAACACTAGCGGGTCATCCGACGACAGCATTGAGGAGAACGAGGTAGATTCTATGCCCATCACTGCTAATATATCCTCTTTGCATGAGTATCCAACCGACATGGGTCATTATCCTGAGTGTCTAGACTCAAATGCCAAACGTTATATATTATCTACGGGGTCCTGCCAACCTACTGGCCCTTTCCCACGGGATCCCGCACAGGATAACCGCTCCTTTACTACGGCATATTACCTTTACAAAACAAAGTCTGGTTTGGAGATACTGAGGACATGGCTGTGCTACTCCCCCACACTAGATGTAGCCTACTGCCAGCCCTGTTGGCTTTTTGCCAAGTCAACATGGAAAACAAATACCTGGCGTAATTTATCAAAGAAAATTCAACAACACGAGTCATCCACTCTACATAAAGCTGCATGTGTGACATGCGACCATTGGCGTCAGAATGGAACTATGGATAAGGATATGGAGAGGGACATACTTCATGAGGCCAGCTTTTGGAGACAGGTACTACACCGTGTGATTAACGTTACGCTCACTTTAGCTATGAACAACATTCCCTTTAGAGCACATAGGGAAAAAATAGGGGAAATGAACAATGGTAATTTCCTTTCTGTCATTGAGCTCCTGGCAATGTACGACCCAGTGCTTAAAGATCTGATTAGCCGCCCTGCTCGCTCGATCAAGTACCTAAGCCCACTGATACAAAATGAGCTTATCGAAATTCTAGCAAAACACACTCAGAAAAACATTCTAGAAGAAATACGATCAGCTCCATTTTTCTCCGTGATTATGGACACAACACAAGATGTTGCTAAAGTTGATCAGATGAGCCAGATCTTCAGATATGTCATAGTTGAGCGAGATGCTGTCGGTGTTGCCACTGATGTTACGATCAAAGAGTCCTTCACTGGATTTCGTGAAGTTAAGGACTCATCGGCCAGTGAGCTTACTAGGGAGATTGTTGCGTCTGTGGAGGAAAATGGCTTAGACCTTTCCAAGTGCAGAGGGCAAGGGGACGACGGTGCTGCAAATATGCGCGGCATATACAGTGGAGTCCAAGCAAGGATAGCTGCCAAGGAGCCAACTGCCGTGTATGTACACTGTGCCTCACACAATTTGAATCTCATCCTTAATGATGCGGTGAAAATACAAGAAGTAAGGCAGTTTTTTGACATTGTTGAGCGCATTTATGTGTTCTTTGGGCACAGCATAAAGAGATGGGCAATGCTCTCAAATAAAACACACAGTGACGACACAAACAATGACTCCAACATAACACTGAAAAAGTTATGCCCGACTAGATGGTCCTCACGTTACGATGCAGTAACCGCTCTGAGACATCGGTACAATGATGTGATGAAAGCATTGGCAAAACTTTCACTGACAAGCAGAAATAAAGATGAACGGGACGAGGCTGCATCGTTGAAACAGGCAATGGAGAAATTCTCATTTGTTTGTCTTGTTGTCCTCCAAAGCAAAATCCTGGAGCGAACTAATGTGATATCAAAACTTCTACAGTCCAAAGACATGGATCTCGCTACAGCAGTCCATCTACTGGACAGCGCCATCAGAGACCTAACTGTGTTCCGACAACATTTTGAAGATGCCAAACAAACAGCGAACGGCCTTTCAGAGAAGTGGGGAGTGAGCAAGGCATTTGAGAACACTCGGCTGAGAAAAGTGAAAGTGCATTTTGATGAGCTGTGTCAAGATGAACGTTTAGCAGATGCTGAGTCTTACTTTCGCGTCCATGTGTTTAATGCCTGCCTTGATATTTTCATCTCTCAGTTGACCCAGAGATTCACCGGTTTACGATCAACAGTTGACAATTTTAAAGTTCTACTGCCCGAGACCCTTTGCACTTCAACAGATGATGAACTGTTTTTGCAAGCAAACAGGCTGGTGGAGATTTACAGTGATGACATTACCACTGATTTCCCAATGCAATTGTTATCATTCCGTGCATGCTTGAAAGACAGTATCTCACAAATGAAAACAGTGCAACAGCTGACGAAGATGCTGATCGTCGAGAACAGCTGCATCACTGCGAGTTTCGGGGAGGTTTGCACTGTTTTCATGCTTTTTCTGACCATCCCAGTGACAGTGGCCTCTGCAGAGCGTTCTTTTTCAAAACTGAAACTGATAAAAAGCTATCTCAGGAGCTCAATGGGACAGAGTCGTCTCTCTGGACTTGCCATACTGTCAATTGAGAGTGCCCGTGCACGCCATCTGGATCTTGAGGATTTAATCCACAACTTTGCACAGAGGAAAGCCCGGAAAATGCCGCTATAATGTAAGTGAGCATCTTTTTTCATGTATTTAGACCTAGGCCTATGTGTGTGTAGTCATAGCAGTGAGTAACAATGTGTTATGGTGCGCCGTCACCAGCAGTGTTTTTTCATGTGTTATGGTGCGCCGTCACCAGCAGTGTTTTTTCATGTGTTACGGTGCGCCGTCACCAGTGTTTTGTTTTTGTTGTGGTGCGCGTAGGCTATTTCTGATTTTGTCAGTCATCTCATCTCTTATATGCTGTGTCTCTATGATCCTATCCTGTCCTATTCATTGTAGCCTGCTTGTGGACATTGCGTCATCACGTGCTGTAGTAGAGGGCCCGCCTTGATAATCCTGCTTAGTTGGCTCGTTACGCTGCTGCTCATGCATTGCATACATAGAGATGGGAAATGCAACAGAATTTGGGTGTTTTTTGACAGTTTTTGAAATTTGAAAAAATCGGCCTCTCGCCCTGACCGCGCACCTGCTGGGAAAAATGAGTAACTCAAAAAAGTAACAAAAAATGTATATACATTTTTTTCAACATTTTTGCCCTTGTTCATGCATTGCATATGTGTAGATGTGAAATGCAACAGAATGTGGGTGTTCTTTGACAGTTTTTGAAATTTTAATGAATCGGCCTCTCGCCCTGACCGCGGACCTGGTGGGAAAAATGAGTAACTCAAAAAATTTACAAAAAATGTATATACATTTTTTTCAACATTTTGCCCTTGTTCATGCATTGCGTATGTGTAGATGTGAAATGCAACAGATTGTGGGTGTTCTTTGACAGTTTTTGAAATTTTAATGAATCGGCCTCTCGCCCTGATCGCGGACCTGGTGGGAAAAATGTGTAACTCAAAAAAGTAACAAAAAATCGTAATAATTCTTTTCAACGTTTTTTACCCTTGTTGATGCATTGCATACATAGAGATGGGAAATGCAACAGAATTTGGGTGTTTTTTGACAGTTTTTGAAATTTGACAAAATCGGCCTCTCGCCCTGACCGCGCACCTGCTGGGAAACATGAGTAACTCAAAAAAGTAACAAAAAATCGTAATAATTCTTTTCAACTTTATTTACCCTTGTTCATGCATTGCATACATGTAGATGGGAAATGCAACAGAATTTGGGTGTTCTATTACTGTTTTTGAAATTTGACAAATTTGGCCTCTCGCCCTGACCTGCTGCGAAAAATGAGTAACTCACATGAGTAACAAAAAATCGTAATTATTGTTTTCATCGTTTTTGACCCTTGTTCATGCAATTGTTTATGTGTAGATTTGAAATGGAACATAATTTGGGTGTTTTTTGACAGTTTTTGAAATTTTCTAAAATCTGCCTCTCCCCTGACCGCCGACCTGCTTGGAAAAATGAGTAACTAAAATAAATAAAAATATTATTTTACTAATTTTCTTCAATGTTTTTTAACCTAGTGCTAATTTAACCATTGCCACCCATTGCTAATCATTACTAAATGAAACAGAATTTGGGTGTTTTTTGACAGTTTTTAAAATGTTCAAAAGTTGGCCTCTCGCCATGACCGCGGACCTGCTTGGAAAAATGAGTAACTCAAAAAAGTAACAAAAAATCGTAATAATTCTTTTCAACATTTTTTACCCTTGCTCATGCATTGCATACATAGAGATGGGAAATGCAACAGAATTTGGGTGTTTTTTGTCAGTTTTTGAAATTTGAAAAAATCGGCCTCTCGCCCTGACCGCGCACCTGCTGGGAAAGATGAGTAACTCAAAAAAGTAACAAAAAATGTATATACATTTTTTTCAACATTTTTGCCCTTGTTCATGCATTGCATATGTGTAGATGTGAAATGCAACAGAATGTGGGTGTTCTTTGACAGTTTTTGAAATTTTAATGAATCGGCCTCTCGCCCTGACCGCGGACCTGGTGGGAAAAATGTGTAACTCAAAAAAGTAACAAAAAATCGTAATAATTCTTTTCAACGTTTTTTACCCTTGTTGATGCATTGCATACATAGAGATGGGAAATGCAACAGAATTTGGGTGTTTTTTGACAGTTTTTGAAATTTGACAAAATCGGCCTCTCGCCCTGACGGCGCACCTGCTGGGAAACATGAGTAACTCAAAAAAGTAACAAAAAATCGTAATAATTCTTTTCAACTTTATTTACCCTTGTTCATGCATTGCATACATGTAGATGGGAAATGCAACAGAATTTGGGTGTTTTTTGACAGTTTTTGAAATTTGAAAAAATCAGCCTCTCGCCCTGACCGCGCACCTGCTGGGAAAGATGAGTAACTCAAAAAAGTAACAAAAAATGTATATACATTTTTTTCAACATTTTTGCCCTTGTTCATGCATTGCATATGTGTAGATGTGAAATGCAACAGAATTTGGGTGTTTTTTGACAGTTTTTAAAATTTTCAAAAATCGCCCTTTCGCCCTGACCTGCTGAGAAAAATGAGTAACTCAAAAAATTAACAAAAAATGTATATACATTTTTTTCAACATTTTTACCCTTGCTCATGCATTGCATATGTGTAGATGTGAAATGCAACAGGATGCGGGTGTTCTTTGACAGTTTTTGAAATTTTAATGAATCGGCCTCTCGCCCTGACCACGGACCTGGTGGGAAAAATGAGTAACTCAAAAAATTTACAAAAAATGTATATACATTTTTTTCAACATTTTTGCCCTTGTTCATGCATTGCGTATGTGTAGATGTGAAATGCAACAGATTGTGGGTGTTCTTTGACAGTTTTTGAAATTTTAATGAATCGGCCTCTCGCCCTGATCGCGGACCTGGTGGGAAAAATGTGTAACTCAAAAAAGTAACAAAAAATCGTAATAATTCTTTTCAACGTTTTTTACCCTTGTTGATGCATTGCATACATAGAGATGGGAAATGCAACAGAATTTGGGTGTTTTTTGACAGTTTTTGAAATTTGACAAAATCGGCCTCTCGCCCTGACCGCGCACCTGCTGGGAAACATGAGTAACTCAAAAAAGTAACAAAAAATCGTAATAATTCTTTTCAACTTTATTTACCCTTGTTCATGCATTGCATACATGTAGATGGGAAATGCAACAGAATTTGGGTGTTCTATTACTGTTTTTGAAATTTGACAAATTTGGCCTCTCGCCCTGACCTGCTGCGAAAAATGAGTAACTCACATGAGTAACAAAAAATCGTAATTATTGTTTTCATCGTTTTTGACCCTTGTTCATGCAATTGTTTATGTGTAGATTTGAAATGGAACATAATTGGGTGTTTTTTGACAGTTTTTGAAATTTTCTAAAATCTGCCTCTCCCCTGACCGCGGACCTGCTTGGAAAATGAGTAACTAAAATAAATAAAAATATTATTTTACTAATTTTCTTCAATGTTTTTTAACCTAGTGCTAATTTAACCATTGCCACCCATTGCTAATCATTACTAAATGAAACAGAATTTGGGTGTTTTTTGACAGTTTTTAAAATGTTCAAAAGTTGGCCTCTCGCCATGACCGCGGACCTCCTTGGAAAAATGAGTAACTCAAAAAAGTAACAAAAAATCGTAATAATTCTTTTCAACATTTTTTACCCTTGCTCATGCATTGCATACATAGAGATGGGAAATGCAACAGAATTTGGGTGTTTTTTGACAGTTTTTGAAATTTGAAAAAGTCGGCCTCTCGCCCTGACCGCGCACCTGCTCGGAAAAATGAGTAACTCAAAAAAGTAACAAAAAATGTGAGTATGTAAGTGAGCATATTTTTTCATGTATTTAGACCTAGGCCTATGTGTTTGTAGTCATAGCAGTGAGTAACAATGTGTTATGGTGCGCCGTCACCAGCAGTGTTTTTTCATGTGTTATGGTGCGCCGTCACCAGCAGTGTTTTTTCATGTGTTACAGTGCGCCGTCACCAGTGTTTTGTTTTTGTTGTGGTGCGCGTAGGCTATTTCTGATTTTGTCAGTCATCTCATCTCTTATATGCTGTGTCTCTATGATCCTATCCTGTCCTATTCATTGTAGCCTGCTTGTGGACATTGCGTCATCACGTGCTGTAGTAGAGGGCCCGCCTTGATAATCCTGCTTAGGGGCCCGGTGTTGGCTCGTTACGCTGCTGCTCATGCATTGCATACATAGAGATGGGAAATGCAACAGAATTTGGGTGTTTTTTGTCAGTTTTTGAAATTTGAAAAAATCGGCCTCTCGCCCTGACCGCGCACCTGCTGGGAAAGATGAGTAACTCAAAAAAGTAACAAAAAATGTATATACATTTTTTCAACATTTTTGCCCTTGTTCATGCATTGCATATGTGTAGATGTGAAATGCAACAGAATGTGGGTATTCTTTGACAGTTTTTGAAATTTTAATGAATCGGCCTCTCGCCCTGACCGCGGACCTGGTGGGAAAAATGTGTAACTCAAAAAAGTAACAAAAAATCGTAATAATTCTTTTCAACGTTTTTTACCCTTGTTGATGCATTGCATACATAGAGATGGGAAATGCAACAGAATTTGGGTGTTTTTTGACAGTTTTTGAAATTTGACAAAATCGGCCTCTCGCCCTGACGGCGCACCTGCTGGGAAACATGAGTAACTCAAAAAAGTAACAAAAAATCGTAATAATTCTTTTCAACTTTATTTACCCTTGTTCATGCATTGCATACATGTAGATGGGAAATGCAACAGAATTTGGGTGTTTTTTGACAGTTTTTGAAATTTGAAAAAATCAGCCTCTCGCCCTGACCGCGCACCTGCTGGGAAAGATGAGTAACTCAAAAAAGTAACAAAAAATGTATATACATTTTTTTCAACATTTTTGCCCTTGTTCATGCATTGCATATGTGTAGATGTGAAATGCAACAGAATTTGGGTGTTTTTTGACAGTTTTTAAAATTTTCAAAAATCGCCCTTTCGCCCTGACCTGCTGAGAAAAATGAGTAACTCAAAAAATTAACAAAAACTCGTAATAATTCTTTTCAACGTTTTCTACCCTTGTTCATGCATTGCATACATAGAGATGGGATATGCAACAGAATTTGGGTGTTTTTTGACAGTTTTTGAAATTTTAAAAAACCGGCCTCTCGCCCTGACCGCGCACCTGCTCGGAAAAATGAGTAATTCAAAAAAGTAATAAAAAATCGGAATAATTCTTTTCATCGTTTTTTACCCTTGTTTATGCAATTGTTTATGTGTAGTTCTGAAATCGAACAGAATTTGGGTGTTTTTTGACAGTTTTTGAAATTTTCAAAAATATGCCCCTCCCCTGACTTGCTGGGAAAAATGAGTAACTAAAATGAATAAAAAAATTATTTTACTATTTTTTTTCAATGTTTTTTACCCTAGTGCTAATTTAACCATTGCTAATCATAACTAATTGAAACAGAATTTGGGTGTTTTTTGACAGTTTTTCAAATTTTCAAAAATCGGCCTTTCGCCCTGACCTGCTGGGAAAAATGAGTAACTCAAAAAAGAAATAAAAAATCGTAATAATTCTTTTCAACGTTATTTACCCTTGTTCATGCATTGCATACATGTAGATGGGAAATGCAACAGAATTTGGGTGTTTTATTACAGTTTTTGAAATTTTCAAAAATTGGCCTCTCGCCCTAACCTGCTGCGAAAAATGAGTAACTCAGATGAGTAACAAAAAATCGTAATCATTGTTTTCATCGTTTTTTACCCTTGTTCATACAATTGTTTATGTGTTGATTTGAAATGGAACAGAATTTCTGTGTTTTTTGACAGTTTTTGAAATTTTAAAAAATCTGCCTCTCCCCTGACCGTGGACCTGCTTGGAAAAATGAGTAACTAAAATAAATAAAAAAATTATTTTACTAATTTTTTTCAATGTTTTTTAAGCTAGTGCTAATTTAACCATTGCCACCCATTGCTAATCATTACTAAATGAAACAGAATTTGGGTGTTTTCTGACCGTTTTTAACACTTTCAAAAGTCGGCCTCTCGTCATGACCGCGGACCTGCTTGGAAAAATGAGTAACTCACATGAGTAACAAAAAAATCGTAATCATTGTTTTCATCGTTTTTTACCGTTGTTCATGCAATTGTTTATGTGTAGATTTGAAATGGAACAGAATTTGGGTGTTTTTGACAGTTTTTGAAATTTTCAAAAATCTGCCTCTCCCCTGACCGCGGACCTGCTTGGAAAAATGAGTAACTAAAATAAATAAAAAAATTATTTTACTAATTTTTTTCAATGTTTTTTAAGCTAGTGCTAATTTAACCATTGCCACCTATTGCTAATCATTACTAAATGAAACAGAATTTGGGTGTTTTTTGACAGTTTTTAAAATTTTCAAAAGTCGGCCTCTCGAAATGACCGCGGACCTGCTTGGGAAAATTAGTCACTCAAAAAAGTAACAAAAAATGTATATACATTTTTTTCAACATTTTTACCCTTGCTCATGCATTGCATATGTGTAGATGTGAAATGCAACAGGATGTGGGTGTTCTTTGACAGTTTTTGAAATTTTAATGAATCGGCCTCTCGCCCTGACCGCGGACCTGGTGGGAAAAATGAGTAACTCAAAAAATTTACAAAAAATGTATATACATTTTTTTCAACATTGTTGCCCTTGTTCATGCATTGCGTATGTGTAGATGTGAAATGCAACAGATTGTGGGTGTTCTTTGACAGTTTTTGAAATTTTAATGAATCGGCCTCTCGCCCTGATCGCGGACCTGGTGGGAAAAATGCGTAACTCAAAAAAGTAACAAAAAATCGTAATAATTCTTTTCAACGTTTTCTACCCTTGTTGATGCATTGCATACATAGAGATGGGAAATGCAACAGAATTTGGGTGTTTTTTGACAGTTTTTGAAATTTGACAAAATCGGCCTCTCGCCCTGACCGCGCACCTGCTGGGAAACATGAGTAACTCAAAAAAGTAACAAAAAATCGTAATAATTCTTTTCAACTTTATTTACCCTTGTTCATGCATTGCATACATGTAGATGGGAAATGCAACAGAATTTGGGTCTTCTATTACTGTTTTTGAAATTTGACAAATTTGGCCTCTCGCCCTGACCTGCTGCGAAAAATGAGTAACTCACATGAGTAACAAAAAATCGTAATTATTGTTTTCATCGTTTTTGACCCTTGTTCATGCAATTGTTTATGTGTAGATTTGAAATGGAACATAATTTGGGTGTTTTTTGACAGTTTTTGAAATTTTCTAAAATCTGCCTCTCCCCTGACCGCGGACCTGCTTGGAAAAATGAGTAACTAAAATAAATAAAAATATTATTTTACTAATTTTCTTCAATGTTTTTTAACCTAGTGCTAATTTAACCATTGCCACCCATTGCTAATCATTACTAAATGAAACAGAATTTGGGTGTTTTTTGACAGTTTTTAAAATGTTCAAAAGTTGGCCTCTCGCCATGACCGCGGACCTCCTTGGAAAAATGAGTAACTCAAAAAAGTAACAAAAAATCGTAATAATTCTTTTCAACATTTTTTACCCTTGCTCATGCATTGCATACATAGAGATGGGAAATGCAACAGAATTTGGGTGTTTTTTGACAGTTTTTGAAATTTGAAAAAGTCGGCCTCTCGCCCTGACCGCGCACCTGTTGGGAAAAATGAGTAACTCAAAAAAGTAACAAAAAATGTGAGTATGTAAGTGAGCATATTTTTTCATGTATTTAGACCTAGGCCTATGTGTTTGTAGTCATAGCAGTGAGTAACAATGTGTTATGGTGCGCCGTCACCAGCAGTGTTTTTTCATGTGTTATGGTGCGCCGTCACCAGCAGTGTTTTTTCATGTGTTACGGTGCGCCGTCACCAGTGTTTTGTTTTTGTTGTGGTGCGCGTAGGCTATTTCTGATTTTGTCAGTCATCTCATCTCTTATATGCTGTGTCTCTATGATCCTATCCTGTCCTATTCATTGTAGCCTGCTTGTGGACATTGCGTCATCACGTGCTGTAGTAGAGGGCCCGCCTTGATAATCCTGCTTAGGGGCCCGGTGTTGGCTCGTTACGCTGCTGCTCATGCATTGCATACATAGAGATGGGAAATGCAACAGAATTTGGGTGTTTTTTGTCAGTTTTTGAAATTTGAAAAAATCGGCCTCTCGCCCTGACCGCGCACCTGCTGGGAAAGATGAGTAACTCAAAAAAGTAACAAAAAATGTATATACATTTTTTTCAACATTTTTGCCCTTGTTCATGCATTGCATATGTGTAGATGTGAAATGCAACAGAATGTGGGTATTCTTTGACAGTTTTTGAAATTTTAATGAATCGGCCTCTCGCCCTGACCGCGGACCTGGTGGGAAAAATGTGTAACTCAAAAAGTAACAAAAAATCGTAATAATTCTTTTCAACGTTTTTTACCCTTGTTGATGCATTGCATACATAGAGATGGGAAATGCAACAGAATTTGGGTGTTTTTTGACAGTTTTTGAAATTTGACAAAATCGGCCTCTCGCCCTGACGGCGCACCTGCTGGGAAACATGAGTAACTCAAAAAGTAACAAAAAATCGTAATAATTCTTTTCAACTTTATTTACCCTTGTTCATGCATTGCATACATGTAGATGGGAAATGCAACAGAATTTGGGTGTTTTTTGACAGTTTTTGAAATTTGAAAAAATCAGCCTCTCGCCCTGACCGCGCACCTGCTGGGAAAGATGAGTAACTCAAAAAAGTAACAAAAAATGTATATACATTTTTTTCAACATTTTGCCCTTGTTCATGCATTGCATATGTGTAGATGTGAAATGCAACAGAATTTGGGTGTTTTTTGACAGTTTTTAAAATTTTCAAAAATCGCCCTTTCGCCCTGACCTGCTGAGAAAAATGAGTAACTCAAAAAATTAACAAAAACTCGTAATAATTCTTTTCAACGTTTTTTACCCTTGTTCATGCATTGCATACATAGAGATGGGATATGCAACAGAATTTGGGGTGTTTTTTGACAGTTTTTGAAATTTAAAAAACCGGCCTCTCGCCCTGACCGCGCACCTGCTCGGAAAAATGAGTAATTCAAAAAAGTAATAAAAAATCGGAATAATTCTTTTCATCGTTTTTTACCCTTGTTTATGCAATTGTTTATGTGTAGTTCTGAAATCGAACAGAATTTGGGTGTTTTTTGACAGTTTTTGAAATTTTCAAAAATATGCCCCTCCCCTGACTTGCTGGGAAAAATGAGTAACTAAAATGAATAAAAAAATTATTTTACTATTTTTTTTCAATGTTTTTTACCCTAGTGCTAATTTAACCATTGCTAATCATAACTAATTGAAACAGAATTTGGGTGTTTTTTGACAGTTTTTCAAATTTTCAAAAATCGGCCTTTCGCCCTGACCTGCTGGGAAAAATGAATAACTCAAAAAAGAAATAAAAAATCGTAATAATTCTTTTCAACGTTTTTTACCCTTGTTGATGCATTGCATACATAGAGATGGGAAATGCAACAGAATTTGGGTGTTTTTTGACAGTTTTTGAAATTTGACAAAATCGGCCTCTCGCCCTGACGGCGCACCTGCTGGGAAACATGAGTAACTCAAAAAAGTAACAAAAAATCGTAATAATTCTTTTCAACTTTATTTACCCTTGTTCATGCATTGCATACATGTAGATGGGAAATGCAACAGAATTTGGGTGTTTTTTGACAGTTTTTGAAATTTGAAAAAATCAGCCTCTCGCCCTGACCGCGCACCTGCTGGGAAAGATGAGTAACTCAAAAAAGTAACAAAAAATGTATATACATTTTTTTCAACATTTTTGCCCTTGTTCATGCATTGCATATGTGTAGATGTGAAATGCAACAGAATTTGGGTGTTTTTTGACAGTTTTTCAAATTTTCAAAAATCGGCCTTTCGCCCTGACCTGCTGGGAAAAATGAGTAACTCAAAAAAGAAATAAAAAATCGTAATAATTCTTTTCAACGTTATTTACCCTTGTTCATGCATTGCATACATGTAGATGGGAAATGCAACAGAATTTGGGTGTTTTATTACAGTTTTTGAAATTTTCAAAAATTGGCCTCTCGCCCTAACCTGCTGCAAAAAATGAGTAACTCAGATGAGTAACAAAAAATCGTAATCATTGTTTTCATCGTTTTTGACCCTTGTTCATGCAATTGTTCATGTGTTGATTTGAAATGGAACAGAATTTCTGTGTTTTTTGACAGTTTTTGAAATTTTAAAAAATCTGCCTCTCCCCTGACCGTGGACCTGCTTGGAAAAATGAGTAACTAAAATAAATAAAAAAATTATTTTACTAATTTTTTTCAATGTTTTTTAAGCTAGTGCTAATTTAACCATTGCCACCCATTGCTAATCATTACTAAATGAAACAGAATTTGGGTGTTTTCTGACCGTTTTTAACACTTTCAAAAGTCGGCCTCTCGTCATGACCGCGGACCTGCTTGGAAAAATGAGTAACTCACATGAGTAACAAAAAAATCGTAATCATTGTTTCATCGTTTTTACCCTTGTTCATGCAATTGTTTATGTGTAGATTTGAAATGGAACAGAATTTGGGTGTTTTTGACAGTTTTTGAAATTTTCAAAAATCTGCCTCTCCCCTGACCGCGGACCTGCTTGGAAAAATGAGTAACTAAAATAAATAAAAAAATTATTTTACTAATTTTTTCAATGTTTTTTAAGCTAGTGCTAATTTAACCATTGCCACCTATTGCTAATCATTACTAAATGAAACAGAATTTGGGTGTTTTTTGACAGTTTTTAAAATTTTCAAAAGTCGGCCTCTCGAAATGACCGCGGACCTGCTTGGGAAAATTAGTCACTCAAAAAAGTAACAAAAAATGTATATACATTTTTTTCAACATTTTTACCCTTGCTCATGCATTGCATATGTGTAGATGTGAAATGCAACAGGATGTGGGTGTTCTTTGACAGTTTTTGAAATTTTAATGAATCGGCCTCTCGCCCTGACCGCGGACCTGGTGGGAAAAATGAGTAACTCAAAAAATTTACAAAAAATGTATATACATTTTTTTCAACATTTTTGCCCTTGTTCATGCATTGCGTATGTGTAGATGTGAAATGCAACAGATTGTGGGTGTTCTTTGACAGTTTTTGAAATTTTAATGAATCGGCCTCTCGCCCTGATCGCGGACCTGGTGGGAAAAATGTGTAACTCAAAAAAGTAACAAAAAATCGTAATAATTCTTTTCAACGTTTTCTACCCTTGTTGATGCATTGCATACATAGAGATGGGAAATGCAACAGAATTTGGGTGTTTTTTGACAGTTTTTGAAATTTGACAAAATCGGCCTCTCGCCCTGACCGCGCACCTGCTGGGAAACATGAGTAACTCAAAAAAGTAACAAAAAATCGTAATAATTCTTTTCAACTTTATTTACCCTTGTTCATGCATTGCATACATGTAGATGGGAAATGCAACAGAATTTGGGTGTTCTATTACTGTTTTTGAAATTTGACAAATTTGGCCTCTCGCCCTGACCTGCTGCGAAAAATGAGTAACTCACATGAGTAACAAAAAATCGTAATTATTGTTTTCATCGTTTTTGACCCTTGTTCATGCAATTGTTTATGTGTAGATTTGAAATGGAACATAATTTGGGTGTTTTTTGACAGTTTTTGAAATTTTCTAAAATCTGCCTCTCCCCTGACCGCGGACCTGCTTGGAAAAATGAGTAACTAAAATAAATAAAAATATTATTTTACTAATTTTCTTCAATGTTTTTTAACCTAGTGCTAATTTAACCATTGCCACCCATTGCTAATCATTACTAAATGAAACAGAATTTGGGTGTTTTTTGACAGTTTTTAAAATGTTCAAAAGTTGGCCTCTCGCCATGACCGCGGACCTCCTTGGAAAAATGAGTAACTCAAAAAAGTAACAAAAATCGTAATAATTCTTTTCAACATTTTTACCCTTGCTCATGCATTGCATACATAGAGATGGGAAATGCAACAGAATTGGGTGTTTTTGACAGTTTTTGAAATTTGAAAAAGTCGGCCTCTCGCCCTGACCGCGCACCTGTTGGGAAAATGAGTAACTCAAAAAGTAACAAAAAATGTGAGTATGTAAGTGAGCATATTTTTTCATGTATTTAGACCTAGGCCTATGTGTTTGTAGTCATAGCAGTGAGTAACAATGTGTTATGGTGCGCCGTCACCAGCAGTGTTTTTTCATGTGTTATGGTGCGCCGTCACCAGCAGTGTTTTTTCATGTGTTACGGTGCGCCGTCACCAGTGTTTTGTTTTTGTTGTGGTGCGCGTAGGCTATTTCTGATTTTGTCAGTCATCTCATCTCTTATATGCTGTGTCTCTATGATCCTATCCTGTCCTATTCATTGTAGCCTGCTTGTGGACATTGCGTCATCACGTGCTGTAGTAGAGGGCCCGCCTTGATAATCCTGCTTAGGGGCCCGGTGTTGGCTCGTTACGCTGCTGCTCATGCATTGCATACATAGAGATGGGAAATGCAACAGAATTTGGGTGTTTTTGTCAGTTTTTGAAATTTGAAAAAATCGGCCTCTCGCCCTGACCGCGCACCTGCTGGGAAAGATGAGTAACTCAAAAAAGTAACAAAAATGTATATACATTTTTTTCAACATTTTTGCCCTTGTTCATGCATTGCATATGTGTAGATGTGAAATGCAACAGAATGTGGGTGTTCTTTGACAGTTTTTGAAATTTTAATGAATCGGCCTCTTGCCCTGACCGCGGACCTGGTGGGAAAAATGTGTAACTCAAAAAAGTAACAAAAAATAGTAATAATTCTTTTCAACGTTTTTTACCCTTGTTGATGCATTGCATACATAGAGATGGGAAATGCAACAGAATTTGGGTGTTTTTTGACAGTTTTTGAAATTTGACAAAATCGGCCTCTCGCCCTGACGGCGCACCTGCTGGGAAAAATGAGTAACTCAAAAAAGTAACAAAAATGTATATACATTTTTTTCAACATTTTTGCCCTTGTTCATGCATTGCATATGTGTAGATGTGAAATGCAACAGAATTTGGGTGTTTTTTGACAGTCTTTAAAATTTTCAAAAATCGCCCTTTCGCCCTGACCTGCTGAGAAAAATGAGTAACTCAAAAAATTAACAAAAACTCGTAATAATTCTTTTCAACTTTATTTACCCTTGTTCATGCATTGCATACATGTAGATGGGAAATGCAACAGAATTTGGGTGTTTTATTACTGTTTTTGAAATTTTAAAAAATTGGCCTCTCGCCCTGAGCTGCTGCGAAAAATGAGTAACTCACATGAGTAACAAAAAATCGTAATTATTGTTTTCATCGTTTTTGACCCTTGTTCATGCAATTGTTTATGTGTAGATTTGAAATGGAACATAATTTGGGTGTTTTTTGACAGTTTTTGAAATTTTAATGAATCGGACTCTCGTCCTGACCGCGGACCTGCTTGGAAAAATGAGTAACTAAAATAAATAAAAACATTATTTTACTAATTTTTTTCAATGTTTTTTAAGCTAGTGCTAATTTAACCATTGCCACCCATTGCTAATCATTACTAAATGAAACAGAATTTGGGTGTTTTCTGACCGTTTTTAACACTTTCAAAAGTCGGCCTCTCGTCATGACCGCGGACCTGCTTGGAAAAATGAGTAACTCACATGAGTAACAAAAAAATCGTAATCATTGTTTTCATCGTTTTTTACCCTTGTTCATGCAATTGTTTATGTGTAGATTTGAAATGGAACAGAATTTGGGTGTTTTTGACAGTTTTTGAAATTTTCAAAAATCTGCCTCTCCCCTGACCGCGGACCTGCTTGGAAAAATGAGTAACTAAAATAAATAAAAAAATTATTTTACTAATTTTTTTCAATGTTTTTTAAGCTAGTGCTAATTTAACCATTGCCACCTATTGCTAATCATTACTAAATGAAACAGAATTTGGGTGTTTTTTGACAGTTTTTAAAATTTTCAAAAGTCGGCCTCTCGAAATGACCGCGGACCTGCTTGGGAAAATTAGTCACTCAAAAAAGTAACAAAAAATGTATATACATTTTTTTCAACATTTTTACCCTTGCTCATGCATTGCATATGTGTAGATGTGAAATGCAACAGGATGTGGGTGTTCTTTGACAGTTTTTGAAATTTTAATGAATCGGCCTCTCGCCCTGACCGCGGACCTGGTGGGAAAAATGAGTAACTCAAAAAATTTACAAAAAATGTATATACATTTTTTTCAACATTTTTGCCCTTGTTCATGCATTGCGTATGTGTAGATGTGAAATGCAACAGATTGTGGGTGTTCTTTGACAGTTTTTGAAATTTTAATGAATCGGCCTCTCGCCCTGATCGCGGACCTGGTGGGAAAAATGTGTAACTCAAAAAAGTAACAAAAAATCGTAATAATTCTTTTCAACGTTTTCTACCCTTGTTGATGCATTGCATACATAGAGATGGGAAATGCAACAGAATTTGGGTGTTTTTTGACAGTTTTTGAAATTTGACAAAATCGGCCTCTCGCCCTGACCGCGCACCTGCTGGGAAACATGAGTAACTCAAAAAAGTAACAAAAAATCGTAATAATTCTTTTCAACTTTATTTACCCTTGTTCATGCATTGCATACATGTAGATGGGAAATGCAACAGAATTTGGGTGTTCTATTACTGTTTTTGAAATTTGACAAATTTGGCCTCTCGCCCTGACCTGCTGCGAAAAATGAGTAACTCACATGAGTAACAAAAAATCGTAATTATTGTTTTCATCGTTTTTGACCCTTGTTCATGCAATTGTTTATGTGTAGATTTGAAATGGAACATAATTTGGGTGTTTTTTGACAGTTTTTGAAATTTTCTAAAATCTGCCTCTCCCCTGACCGCGGACCTGCTTGGAAAAATGAGTAACTAAAATAAATAAAAATATTATTTTACTAATTTTCTTCAATGTTTTTTAACCTAGTGCTAATTTAACCATTGCCACCCATTGCTAATCATTACTAAATGAAACAGAATTTGGGTGTTTTTTGACAGTTTTTAAAATGTTCAAAAGTTGGCCTCTCGCCATGACCGCGGACCTCCTTGGAAAAATGAGTAACTCAAAAAAGTAACAAAAAATCGTAATAATTCTTTTCAACATTTTTTACCCTTGCTCATGCATTGCATACATAGAGATGGGAAATGCAACAGAATTTGGGTGTTTTTTGACAGTTTTTGAAATTTAAAAAAGTCGGCCTCTCGCCCTGACCGCGCACCTGTTGGGAAAAATGAGTAACTCAAAAAAGTAACAAAAAATGTGAGTATGTAAGTGAGCATATTTTTTCATGTATTTAGACCTAGGCCTATGTGTTTGTAGTCATAGCAGTGAGTAACAATGTGTTATGGTGCGCCGTCACCAGCAGTGTTTTTTCATGTGTTATGGTGCGCCGTCACCAGCAGTGTTTTTTCATGTGTTACGGTGCGCCGTCACCAGTGTTTTGTTTTTGTTGTGGTGCGCGTAGGCTATTTCTGATTTTGTCAGTCATCTCATCTCTTATATGCTGTGTCTCTATGATCCTATCCTGTCCTATTCATTGTAGCCTGCTTGTGGACATTGCGTCATCACGTGCTGTAGTAGAGGGCCCGCCTTGATAATCCTGCTTAGGGGCCCGGTGTTGGCTCGTTACGCTGCTGCTCATGCATTGCATACATAGAGATGGGAAATGCAACAGAATTTGGGTGTTTTTTGTCAGTTTTTGAAATTTGAAAAAATCGGCCTCTCGCCCTGACCGCGCACCTGCTGGGAAAGATGAGTAACTCAAAAAAGTAACAAAAAATGTATATACATTTTTTTCAACATTTTTGCCCTTGTTCATGCATTGCATATGTGTAGATGTGAAATGCAACAGAATGTGGGTGTTCTTTGACAGTTTTTGAAATTTTAATGAATCGGCCTCTTGCCCTGACCGCGGACCTGGTGGGAAAAATGTGTAACTCAAAAAAGTAACAAAAAATAGTAATAATTCTTTTCAACGTTTTTTACCCTTGTTGATGCATTGCATACATAGAGATGGGAAATGCAACAGAATTTGGGTGTTTTTTGACAGTTTTTGAAATTTGACAAAATCGGCCTCTCGCCCTGACGGCGCACCTGCTGGGAAAAATGAGTAACTCAAAAAAGTAACAAAAAATGTATATACATTTTTTTCAACATTTTTGCCCTTGTTCATGCATTGCATATGTGTAGATGTGAAATGCAACAGAATTTGGGTGTTTTTTGACAGTCTTTAAAATTTTCAAAAATCGCCCTTTCGCCCTGACCTGCTGAGAAAAATGAGTAACTCAAAAAATTAACAAAAACTCGTAATAATTCTTTTCAACTTTATTTACCCTTGTTCATGCATTGCATACATGTAGATGGGAAATGCAACAGAATTTGGGTGTTTTATTACTGTTTTTGAAATTTTAAAAAATTGGCCTCTCGCCCTGAGCTGCTGCGAAAAATGAGTAACTCACATGAGTAACAAAAAATCGTAATTATTGTTTTCATCGTTTTTGACCCTTGTTCATGCAATTGTTTATGTGTAGATTTGAAATGGAACATAATTTGGGTGTTTTTTGACAGTTTTTGAAATTTTAATGAATCGGACTCTCGTCCTGACCGCGGACCTGCTTGGAAAAATGAGTAACTAAAATAAATAAAAACATTATTTTACTAATTTTTTTCAATGTTTTTTAAGCTAGTGCTAATTTAACCATTGCCACCCATTGCTAATCATTACTAAATTAAACAGAATTTGGGTGTTTTTTGACAGTTTTTAAAATTTTCAAAAGTCGGCCTCTCGAAATGACCGCGGACCTGCTTGGGAAAATTAGTCACTCAAAAAAGTAACAAAAAATGTATATACATTTTTTTCAACATTTTTACCCTTGCTCATGCATTGCATACATAGAGATGGGAGATGCAACAGAATTTGGGTGTTTTTTGACAGTTTTTGAAATTTGAAAAAGTCGGCCTCTCGCCCTGACCGCGCACCTGCTGGGAAAAATGAGTAACTCAAAAAAGTAACAAAAAATGTATATACATTTTTTTCAACATTTTTGCCCTTGTTCATGCATTGCATATGTGTAGATGTGAAATGCAACAGAATGTGGGTGTTCTTTGACAGTTTTTGAAATTTTAATGAATCGGCCTCTCGCCCTGACCGCGGACCTGGTGGGAAAAATGAGTAACTCAAAAAATTTACAAAAAATGTATATACATTTTTTTCAACATTTTTGCCCTTGTTCATGCATTGCGTATGTGTAGATGTGAAATGCAACAGATTGTGGGTGTTCTTTGACAGTTTTTGAAATTTGAAAAAATCGGCCTCTCGCCCTGACCGCGCACCTGCTGGGAAAGATGAGTAACTCAAAAAAGTAACAAAAAATGTATATACATTTTTTTCAACATTTTTGCCCTTGTTCATGCATTGCATATGTGTAGATGTGAAATGCAACAGAATTTGGGTGTTTTTTGACAGTTTTTAAAATTTTCAAAAATCGCCCTTTCGCCCTGACCTGCTGAGAAAAATGAGTAACTCAAAAAATTAACAAAAACTCGTAATAATTCTTTTCAACGTTTTTTACCCTTGTTCATGCATTGCATACATAGAGATGGGATATGCAACAGAATTTGGGTGTTTTTTGACAGTTTTTGAAATTTTAAAAAACCGGCCTCTCGCCCTGACCGCGCACCTGCTCGGAAAAAATGAGTAATTCAAAAAAGTAATAAAAAATCGGAATAATTCTTTTCATCGTTTTTTACCCTTGTTTATGCAATTGTTTATGTGTAGTTCTGAAATCGAACAGAATTTGGGTGTTTTTTGACAGTTTTTGAAATTTTCAAAAATATGCCCCTCCCCTGACTTGCTGGGAAAAATGAGTAACTAAAATGAATAAAAAAATTATTTTACTATTTTTTTTCAATGTTTTTTACCCTAGTGCTAATTTAACCATTGCTAATCATAACTAATTGAAACAGAATTTGGGTGTTTTTTGACAGTTTTTCAAATTTTCAAAAATCGGCCTTTCGCCCTGACCTGCTGGGAAAAATGAGTAACTCAAAAAAGAAATAAAAAATCGTAATAATTCTTTTCAACGTTATTTACCCTTGTTCATGCATTGCATACATGTAGATGGGAAATGCAACAGAATTTGGGTGTTTTATTACAGTTTTTGAAATTTTCAAAAATTGGCCTCTCGCCCTAACCTGCTGCGAAAAATGAGTAACTCAGATGAGTAACAAAAAATCGTAATCATTGTTTTCATCGTTTTTTACCCTTGTTCATGCAATTGTTCATGTGTTGATTTGAAATGGAACAGAATTTCTGTGTTTTTTGACAGTTTTTGAAATTTTAAAAAATCTGCCTCTCCCCTGACCGTGGACCTGCTTGGAAAAATGAGTAACTAAAATAAATAAAAAAATTATTTTACTAATTTTTTTCAATGTTTTTTAAGCTAGTGCTAATTTAACCATTGCCACCCATTGCTAATCATTACTAAATGAAACAGAATTTGGGTGTTTTTTGACAGTTTTTAAAATTTTCAAAAGTCGGCCTCTCGAAATGACCGCGGACCTGCTTGGGAAAATTAGTCACTCAAAAAAGTAACAAAAAATGTATATACATTTTTTTCAACATTTTTACCCTTGCTCATGCATTGCATACATAGAGATGGGAAATGCAACAGAATTTGGGTGTTTTTTGACAGTTTTTGAAATTTGAAAAAGTCGGCCTCTCGCCCTGACCGCGCACCTGCTGGGAAAAATGAGTAACTCAAAAAAGTAACAAAAAATGTATATACATTTGTTTCAACATTTTTGCCCTTGTTCATGCATTGCATATGTGTAGATGTGAAATGCAACAGAATGTGGGTGTTCTTTGACAGTTTTTGAAATTTTAATGAATCGGCCTCTCGCCCTGACCGCGGACCTGGTGGGAAAAATGAGTAACTCAAAAAATTTACAAAAAATGTATATACATTTTTTTCAACATTTTTGCCCTTGTTCATGCATTGCGTATGTGTAGATGTGAAATGCAACAGATTGTGGGTGTTCTTTGACAGTTTTTGAAATTTTAATGAATCGGCCTCTCGCCCTGATCGCGGACCTGGTGGGAAAAATGTGTAATTCAAAAAAGTAACAAAAATCGTAATAATTCTTTTCAACGTTTTTTACCCTTGTTGATGCATTGCATACATAGAGATGGGAAATGCAACAGAATTTGGGTGTTTTTTGACAGTTTTTGAAATTTGACAAAATCGGCCTCTCGCCCTGACCGCGCACCTGCTGGGAAAAATGAGTAACTCAAAAAAGTAACAAAAAATGTGAGTATGTAAGTGAGCATCTTTTTTCATGTATTTAGACCTAGGCCTATGTGTGTGTAGTCATAGCAGTGAGTAACATGTGTTATGGGGCGCCGTCACCAGCAGTGTTTTTTCATGTGTTATGGTGCGCCGTCACCAGCAGTGTTTTTTCATGTGTTACGGTGCGCCATCACCAGTGTTTTGTTTTTGTTGTGGTGCGCGTAGGCTATTTCTGATTTTGTCAGTCATCTCATCTCTTATATGCTGTGTCTCTATGATCCTATCCTGTCCTATTCATTGTAGCCTGCTTGTGGACATTGCGTCATCACGTGCTGTAGTAGAGGGCCCGCCTTGATAATCCTGCTTAGGGGCCCGGTGTTGGCTCGTTACGCTGCTGCTCATGCATTGCATACATAGAGATGGGAAATGCAACAGAATTTGGGTGTTTTTTGTCAGTTTTTGAAATTTGAAAAAATCGGCCTCTCGCCCTGACTGCGCACCTGCTGGGAAAGATGAGTAACTCAAAAAAGTAACAAAAAATGTATATACATTTTTTTCAACATTTTTGCCCTTGTTCATGCATTGCATATGTGTAGATGTGAAATGCAACAGAATGTGGGTGTTCTTTGACAGTTTTTGAAATTTTAATGAATTGGCCTCTCGCCCTGACCGCGGACCTGGTGGGAAAAATGAGTAACTCAAAAAAGTAACAAAAAATGTAAACACATTTTTTTCAACAATTTTGCCCTTGTTCATGCATTGCATATGTGTAGATGTGAAATGCAACAGAATTTGGGTGTTTTTTGACAGTTTTTGAAATTTTCAAAAATCGCCCTTTCTCCCTGACCTGCTGAGAAAAATGATTAACTCAAAAAATTAACAAAAACTCGTAATAATTCTTTTCAATGTTTTTTACCCTTGTTCATCCATTGCATACATAGAGATGGGAAATGCAACAGAATTTGGGTGTTTTTTGACAGTTTTTGAAATTTTAATGAATTGGCCTCTCCCCTGACCGCGGACCTGCTTGGAAAAATGAGTAACTAAAATGAATAAAAAAATTATTTTACTAATTTTTTTCAATGTTTTTTAAGCTAGTGCTAATTTAACCATTGCCACCCATTGCTAATCATTACTAAATGAAACAGAATTTGGGTGTTTTTTGACAGTTTTTAAAATTTTCAAAAGTCGGCCTCTCGAAATGACCGCGGACCTGCTTGGGAAAATTAGTCACTCAAAAAAGTAACAAAAAATGTATATACATTTTTTTCAACATTTTTACCCTTGCTCATGCATTGCATACATAGAGATGGGATATGCAACAGAATTTGGGTGTTTTTTGACAGTTTTTGAAATTTGAAAAAGTCGGCCTCTCGCCCTGACCGCGCACCTGCTGGGAAAAATGAGTAACTCAAAAAAGTAACAAAAAATGTATATACATTTTTTTCAAGATTTTTGCCCTTGATCATGCATTGCATATGTGTAGATGTGAAATGCAACAGAATGTGGGTGTTCTTTGACAGTTTTTGAAATTTTAATGAATCGGCCTCTCACCCTGACCGCGGACCTGGTGGGAAAAATGATTAACTCAAAAAATTAACAAAAACTCGTAATAATTCTTTTCAACGTTTTTTACCCTTGTTCATCCATTGCATACATAGAGATGGGATATGCAACAGAATTTGGGTGTTTTTTGACAGTTTTTGAAATTTTAAAAAACCGGCCTCTCGCCCTGACCGCGCACCTGCTCGGAAAAATGAGTAATTCAAAAAAGTAATAAAAAATCGGAATAATTCTTTTCATCGTTTTTTACCCTTGTTTATGCAATTGTTTATGTATAGTTCTGAAATCGAACAGAATTTGGGTGTTTTTTGACAGTTTTTGAAATTTTCAAAAATCTGCCCCTCCCCTGACTTGCTGGGAAAAATGAGTAACTAAAATGAATAAAAAAAATTATTTTACTATTTTTTTTCAATGTTTTTTACCCTAGTGCTAATTTAACCATTGCTAATCATAACTAATTGAAACAGAATTTGGGTGTTTTTTGACAGTTTTTCAAATTTTCAAAAATCGGCCTTTCGCCCTGACCTGCTGGGAAAAATGAGTAACTCAAAAAACAAATAAAAAATCGTAATAATTCTTTTCAACGTTATTTACCCTTGTTCATGCATTGCATACATGTAGATGGGAAATGCAACAGAATTTGGGTGTTTTATTACAGCTTTTGAAATTTTCAAAAATTGGCCTCTCGCCCTAACCTGCTGCGAAAAATGAGTAACTCACATGAGTAACAAAAAATCGTAATCATTGTTTTCATCGTTTTTGACCCTTGTTCATGCAATTGTTTATGTGTAGATTTGAAATGGAACAGAATTTTGGTGTTTTTGACAGTTTTTGAAATTTTGAAAAATCTGCCTCTCCCCTGACCGCGGACCTGCTTGGAAAAATGAGTAACTAAAATAAATAAAAACATTATTTTACTAATTTTTTTCAATGTTTTTTAAGCTAGTGCTAATTTAACCATTGCCACCCATTGCTAATCATTACTAAATGAAACAGAATTTGGGTGTTTTTTGACAGTTTTTAAAATTTTCAAAAGTCGGCCTCTCGAAATGACCGCGGACCTGCTTGGGAAAATTAGTCACTCAAAAAAGTAACAAAAAATGTATATACATTTTTTTCAACATTTTTACCCTTTGCTCATGCATTGCATACATAGAGATGGGAAATGCAACAGAATTTGGGTGTTTTTTGACAGTTTTTGAAATTTGAAAAAGTCGGCCTCTCGCCCTGACCGCGCACCTGCTCGGAAAAATGAGTAACTCAAAAAAGTAACAAAAAATGTATATACATTCTTTTCAACATTTTTGCCCTTGTTCATGCATTGCGTATGTGTAGATGTGAAATGCAACAGATTGTGGGTGTTCTTTGACAGTTTTTGAAATTTTAATGAATCGGCCTCTCGCCCTGACCGCGGACCTGGTGGGAAAAATGAGTAACTCAAAAAATTAACAAAAAATGTAAACACATTTTTTTCAACAAATTTTGCCCTTGTTCATGCATTGCATATGTGTAGATGTGAAATGCAACAGAATTTGGGTGTTTTTTGACAGTTTTTAAAATTTTCAAAAATCGCCCTTTCGCCCTGACCTGCTGAGAAAAATGAGTAACTCAAAAAATTAACAAAAACTCGTAATAATTCTTTTCAACGTTTTTTACCCTTGTTCATGCATTGCATACATAGAGATGGGATATGCAACAGAATTTGGGTGTTTTTTGACAGTTTTTGAAATTTTAAAAAACCGGCCTCTCGCCCTGACCGCGCACCTGCTCGGAAAAATGAGTAATTCAAAAAAGTAATAAAAAATCGGAATAATTCTTTTCATCGCTTTTTACCCTTGTTTATGCAATTGTTTATGTGTAGTTCTGAAATCGAACAGAATTTGGGTGTTTTTTGACAGTTTTTGAAATTTTCAAAAATCTGCCCCTCCCCTGACTTGCTGGGAAAAATGAGTAACTAAAATGAATAAAAAAATTATTTTACTAATTTTTTTCAATGTTTTTTACCCTAGTGCTAATTTAACCATTGCTAATCATAACTAATTGAAACAGAATTTGGGTGTTTTTTGACAGTTTTTCAAATTTTCAAAAATCGGCCTTTCGCCCTGACCTGCTGGGAAAAATGAGTAACTCAAAAAAGAAATAAAAAATCGTAATAATTCTTTTCAACGTTATTTACCCTTGTTCATGCATTGTATACATGTAGATGGGAAATGCAACAGAATTTGGGTGTTTTATTACAGTTTTTGAAATTTTCAAAAATTGGCCTCTCGCCCTAACCTGCTGCGAAAGATGAGTAACTCAGATGAGTAACAAAAAATCGTAATCATTGTTTTCATCGTTTTTGACCCTTCATGCAATTGTTTATGTGTTGATTTGAAATGGAACAGAATTTCTGTGTTTTTTGACAGTTTCTGAAATTTTAAAAAATCTGCCTCTCCCCTGACCGCGGACCTGCTTGGAAAAATGAGTAACTAAAATAAATAAAAAAATTATTTTACTAATTTTTTTCAATGTTTTTTAAGCTAGTGCTAATTTAACCATTGCCACCCATTGCTAATCATTACTAAATGAAACAGAATTTGGGTGTTTTCTGACCGTTTTTAACATTTTCAAAAGTCGGCCTCTCGTCATGACCGCGGACCTGCTTGGAAAAATGAGTCACTCAAAAAAGTAACAAAAAATCGTAATAATTCTTTTCAAGGTTTTTTACCCTTGCTCATGCATTGCATACATAGAGATGGGAAATGCAACAGAATTTGGGTGTTTTTTGACAGTTTTTGAAATTTTCAAAAATTGGCCTCTCGCCCTAACCTGCTGCGAAAAATGAGTAACTCACATGAGTAACAAAAAATCGTAATCATTGTTTTCATCGTTTTTGACCCTTGTTCATGCAATTGTTTATGTGTAGATTTGAAATGGAACAGAATTTGGGTGTTTTTGACAGTTTTTGAAATTTTAATGAATCGGACTCTCGTCCTGACCGCGGACCTGGTGGGAAAAATGAGTAACTCAAAAAAGAAATAAAAAATCGGAATAATTCTTTTCATCGTTTTTTACCCTTGTTCATCCATTGCATACATAGAGATGGGATATGCAACAGAATTTGGGTGTTTTTTGTCAGTTTTTGAAATTTTAAAAAAACCGGCCTCTCGCCCTGACCGCGCACCTGCTCGGAAAAATGAGTAATTCAAAAAAGTAATAAAAAATCGGAATAATTCTTTTCATCGTTTTTTACCCTTGTTTATGCAATTGTTTATGTGTAGTTCTGAAATCGAACAGAATTTGGGTGTTTTTTGACAGTTTTTGAAATTTGACAAAATCTGCCCCTCCCCTGACTTGCTTGGAAAAATGAGTAACTAAAATAAATAAAAAAATTATTTTACTAATTTTTTTCAATGTTTTTTAAGCTAGTGCTAATTTAACCATTGCCACCCATTGCTAATCATTACTAAATGAAACAGAATTTGGGTGTTTTTTGACAGTTTTTAAAATTTTCAAAAGTCGGCCTCTCGAAATGACCGCGGACCTGCTTGGGAAAATTAGTCACTCAAAAAAGTAACAAAAAATGTATATACATTTTTTTCAACATTTTTACCCTTGCTCATGCATTGCATACATAGAGATGGGATATGCAACAGAATTTGGGTGTTTTTTGACAGTTTTTGAAATTTGAAAAAGTCGGCCTCTCGCCCTGACCGCGCACCTGCTGGGAAAAATGAGTAACTCAAAAAAGTAACAAAAAATCGTAATAATTCTTTTCAACATTTTTTACCCTTGCTCATGCATTGCATACATAGAGATGGGAAATGCAACAGAATTTGGGTGTTTTTTGACAGTTTTTGAAATTTTCAAAAATCGCCCTTTCTCCCTGACCTGCTGAGAAAAATGATTAACTCAAAAAATTAACAAAAACTCGTAATAATTCTTTTCAACGTTTTTTACCCTTGTTCATCCATTGCATACATAGAGATGGGATATGCAACAGAATTTGGGTGTTTTTTGACAGTTTTTGAAATTTTAAAAAACCGGCCTCTCGCCCTGACCGCGCACCTGCTCGGAAAAATGAGTAATTCAAAAAAGTAATAAAAAATCGGAATAATTCTTTTCATCGTTTTTTACCCTTGTTTATGCAATTGTTTATGTGTAGTTCTGAAATCGAACAGAATTTGGGTGTTTTTTGACAGTTTTTGAAATTTTCAAAAGTTGGCCTCTCGAAATGACCGCGGACCTGCTTGGGAAAATTAGTCACTCAAAAAAGTAACAAAAAATGTATATACATTTTTTTCAACATTTTTACCCTTGCTCATGCATTGCATACATAGAGATAGGAAATGCAACAGAATTTGGGTGTTTTTTGACAGTTTTTGAAATTTGAAAAAGTCGGCCTCTCGCCCTGACCGCGCACCTGCTGGGAAAAATGAGTAACTCAAAAAAGTAACAAAAAATGTATATACATTTTTTTCAACATTTTTGCCCTTGTTCATGCATTGCATATGTGTAGATGTGAAATGCAACAGAATGTGGGTGTTCTTTGACAGTTTTTGAAATTTTAATGAATTGGCCTCTCGCCCTGACCGCGGACCTGGTGGGAAAAATGAGTAACTCAAAAAATTAACAAAAAATGTAAACACATTTTTTTCAACAAATTTTGCCCTTGTTCATGCATTGCATATGTGTAGATGTGAAATGCAACAGAATTTGGGTGTTTTTTGACAGTTTTTAAAATTTTCAAAAATCGCCCTTTCGCCGGACCTGCTGAGAAAAATGAGTAACTCAAAAAATTAACAAAAACTCGTAATAATTCTTTTCAACGTTTTTTACCCTTGTTCATGCATTGCATACATAGAGCTGGGATATGCAACAGAATTTGAGTGTTTTTTGACAGTTTTTGAAATTTTAAAAAACCGGCCTCTCGCCCTGACCGCGCACCTGCTCGGAAAAATGAGTAATTCAAAAAAGTAATAAAAAATCGGAATAATTCTTTTCATCGTTTTTTACCCTTGTTTATGCAATTGTTTATGTGTAGTTCTGAAATCGAACAGAATTTGGGTGTTTTTTGACAGTTTTTGAAATTTTCAAAAATCTGCCCCTCCCCTGACTTGCTGGGAAAAATGAGTAACTAAAATGAATAAAAAAATTATTTTACTAATTTTTTTCAATGTTTTTTTACCCTAGTGCTAATTTAACCATTGCTAATCATAACTAATTGAAACAGAATTTGGGTGTTTTTTGACAGTTTTTCAAATTTTCAAAAATTGGCCTCTTGCCCTAACCTGCTGCGAAAAATGAGTAACTCAGATGAGTAACAAAAAATCGTAATCATTGTTTTCATCGTTTTTGACCCTTGTTCATGCAATTGTTTATGTGTTGATTTGAAATGGAACAGAATTTCTGTGTTTTTTGACAGTTTTTTAAATTTTAAAAAATCTGCCTCTCCCCTGACCGCGGACCTGCTTGGAAAAATGAGTAACTAAAATAAATAAAAAAATTATTTTACTAATTTTTTTCAATGTTTTTTAAGCTAGTGCTAATTTAACCATTGCCACCCATTGCTAATCATTACTAAATGAAACAGAATTTGGGTGTTTTTTGACAGTTTTTAAAATTTTCAAAAGTCGGCCTCTCGAAATGACCGCGGACCTGCTTGGGAAAATTAGTCACTCAAAAAAGTAACAAAAAATGTATATACATTTTTTTCAACATTTTTACCCTTGCTCATGCATTGCATACATAGAGATGGGAAATGCAACAGAATTTGGGTGTTTTTTGACAGTTTTTGAAATTTGAAAAAGTCGGCCTCTCGCCCTGACCGCGCACCTGCTGGGAAAAATGAGTAACTCAAAAAATTTACAAAAAATGTATATACATTTTTTTCAACATTTTTGCCCTTGTTCATGCATTGCGTTTGTGTAGATGTGAAATGCAACAGATTGTGGGTGTTCTTTGACAGTTTTTGAAATTTTAATGAATCGGCCTCTCGCCCTGACCGCGGACCTGGTGGGAAAAATGAGTAACTCAAAAAAGTAACAAAAAATCGTAATAATTCTTTTCAACATTTTTTACCCTTGCTCATGCATTGCATACATAGAGATGGGAAATGCAACAGAATTTGGGTGTTTTTTGACAGTTTTTGAAATTTTCAAAAATCGCCCTTTCTCCCTGACCTGCTGAGAAAAATGATTAACTCAAAAAATTAACAAAAACTCGTAATAATTCTTTTCAACGTTTTTTACCCTTGTTCATCCATTGCATACATAGAGATGGGATATGCAACAGAATTTGGGTGTTTTTTGACAGTTTTTGAAATTTTAAAAAACCGGCCTCTCGCCCTGACCGCGCACCTGCTCGGAAAAATGAGTAATTCAAAAAAGTAATAAAAAATCGGAATAATTCTTTTCATCGTTTTTTACCCTTGTTTATGCAATTATTTATGTGTAGTTCTGAAATCGAACAGAATTTGGGTGTTTTTTGACAGTTTTTGAAATTTTCAAAAATCTGCCCCTCCCCTGACTTGCTGGGAAAAATGAGTAACTAAAATGAATAAAAAAAATTATTTTACTATTTTTTTTCAATGTTTTTTACCCTAGTGCTAATTTAACCATTGCTAATCATAACTAATTGAAACAGAATTTGGGTGTTTTTTGACAGTTTTTCAAATTTTCAAAAATCGGCCTTTCGCCCTGACCTGCTGGGAAAAATGAGTAACTGAAAAAAGAAATAAAAAATCTTAATAATTCTTTTCAACGTTATTTACCCTTGTTCATGCATTGTATACATGTAGATGGGAAATGCAACAGAATTTGGGTGTTTTATTACAGTTTTTGAAATTTTCAAAAATTGGCCTCTCGCCCTAACCTGCTGCGAAAAATGAGTAACTCAGATGAGTAACAAAAAATCGTAATCATTGTTTTCATCGTTTTTGACCCTTGTTCATGCAATTGTTTATGTGTTGATTTGAAATGGAACAGAATTTCTGTGTTTTTTGACAGTTTTTTAAATTTTAAAAAATCTGCCTCTCCCCTGACCGCGGACCTGCTTGGAAAAATGAGTAACTAAAATAAATAAAAAAATTATTTTACTAATTTTTTTCAATGTTTTTTAAGCTAGTGCTAATTTAACCATTGCCACCCATTGCTAATCATTACTAAATGAAACAGAATTTGGGTGTTTTCTGACCGTTTTTAACATTTTCAAAAGTCGGCCTCTCGTCATGACCGCGGACCTGCTTGGAAAAATGAGTCACTCAAAAAAGTAACAAAAAATCGTAATAATTCTTTTCAAGGTTTTTTACCCTTGCTCATGCATTGCATACATAGAGATGGGAAATGAAACAGAATTTGGGTGTTTTTTGACAGTTTTTAAAATTTTCAAAAGTCGGCCTCTCGAAATGACCGCGGACCTGCTTGGGAAAATTAGTCACTCAAAAAAGTAACAAAAAATGTATATACATTTTTTTCAACATTTTTGCCCTTGTTCATGCATTGCATATGTGTAGATGTGAAATGCAACAGAATGTGGGTGTTCTTTGACAGTTTTTGAAATTTTAATGAATCGGCCTCTCGCCCTGACCGCGGACCTGGTGGGAAAAATGAGTAACTCAAAAAAGTAACAAAAAATCGTAATAATTCTTTTCAACATTTTTTACCCTTGCTCATGCATTGCATACATAGAGATGGGAAATGCAACAGAATTTGGGTGTTTTTTGACAGTTTTTGAAATTTTCAAAAATCGCCCTTTCTCCCTGACCTGCTGAGAAAAATGATTAACTCAAAAAATTAACAAAAACTCGTAATAATTCTTTTCAACGTTTTTTTACCCTTGTTCATCCATTGCATACATAGAGATGGGATATGCAACAGAATTTGGGTGTTTTTTGTCAGTTTTTGAAATTTTAAAAAAACCGGCCTCTCGCCCTGACCGCGCACCTGCTCGGAAAAATGAGTAATTCAAAAAAGTAATAAAAAATCGGAATAATTCTTTTCATCGTTTTTTACCCTTGTTTATGCAATTGTTTATGTGTAGTTCTGAAATCGAACAGAATTTGGGTGTTTTTTGACAGTTTTTGAAATTTGACAAAATCTGCCCCTCCCCTGACTTGCTGGGAAAAATGAGTAACTAAAATGAATAAAAAAAATTATTTTACTATTTTTTTTCAATGTTTTTTACCCTAGTGCTAATTTAACCATTGCTAATCATAACTAATTGAAACAGAATTTGGGTGTTTTTTGACAGTTTTTCAAATTTTCAAAAATCGGCCTTTCGCCCTGACCTGCTGGGAAAAATGAGTAACTCAAAAAAGAAATAAAAAATCTTAATAATTTTTTTCAACATTTTTGCCCTTGTTCATGCATTGCATATGTGTAGATGTGAAATGCAACAGAATGTGGGTGTTCTTTGACAGTTTTTGAAATTTTAATGAATCGGCCTCTCGCCCTGACCGCGGACCTGGTGGGAAAAATGAGTAACTCAAAAAATTTACAAAAAATGTATATACATTTTTTTCAACATTTTTGCCCTTGATCATGCATTGCGTATGTGTAGATGTGAAATGCAACAGATTGTGGGTGTTCTTTGACAGTTTTTGAAATTTTAATGAATCGGCCTCTCGCCCTGATCGCGGACCTGATGGGAAAAATGTGTAACTCAAAAAAGTAACAAAAAATCGTAATAATTCTTTTCAACGTTTTTTACCCTTGTTGATGCATTGCATACATAGAGATGGGAAATGCAACAGAATTTGGGTGTTTTTTGACAGTTTTTGAAATTTGACAAAATCGGCCTCTCGCCCTGACCGCGCACCTGCTGGGAAACATGAGTAACTCAAAAAAGTAACAAAAAATCGTAATAATTCTTTTCAACTTTATTTACCCTTGTTCATGCATTGCATACATGTAGATGGGAAATGCAACAGAATTTGGGTGTTCTATTACTGTTTTTGAAATTTGACAAATTTGGCCTCTCGCCCTGACCTGCTGCGAAAAATGAGTAACTCACATGAGTAACAAAAAATCGTAATTATTGTTTTCATCGTTTTTGACCCTTGTTCATGCAATTGTTTATGTGTAGATTTGAAATGGAACAGAATTTGGGTGTTTTTTGACAGTTTTTGAAATTTTCTAAAATCTGCCTCTCCCCTGACCGCGGACCTGCTTGGAAAAATGAGTAACTAAAATGAATAAAAATATTATTTTACTAATTTTTTTCAATGTTTTTTAACCTAGTGCTAATTTAACCATTGCCACCCATTGCTAATCATTACTAAATGAAACAGAATTTGGGTGTTTTTTGACAGTTTTTAAAATGTTCAAAAGTTGGCCTCTCGCCATGACCGCGGACCTGCTGGGAAACATGAGTAACTCAAAAAAGTAACAAAAAATCGTAATAATTCTTTTCAACTTTATTTACCCTTGTTCATGCATTGCATACATGTAGATGGGAAATGCAACAGAATTTGGGTGTTTTATTACTGTTTTTGAAATTTAAAAAAATTGGCCTCTCGCCCTGACCTGCTGCGAAAAATGAGTAACTCACATGAGTAACAAAAAATCGTAATTATTGTTTTTATCGCTTTTGACCCTTGTTCATGCAATTGTTTATGTGTAGATTTGAAATGGAACATAATTTGGGTGTTTTTTGACAGTTTTTGAAATTTTATTGAATCGGACTCTCGTCCTGACCGCGGACCTGGTGGGAAAAATGAGTAACTCAAAAAAGAAATAAAAAATCGTAATAATTCTTTTCAACGTTATTTACCCTTGTTCATGCATTGCATACATGTAGATGGGAAATGCAACAGAATTTGGGTGTTTTATTACAGCTTTTGAAATTTTCAAAAATTGGCCTCTCGCCCTAACCTGCTGCGAAAAATGAGTAACTCACATGAGTAACAAAAAATCGTAATCATTGTTTTCATCGTTTTTGACCCTTGTTCATGCAATTGTTTATGTGTAGATTTGAAATGGAACAGAATTTGGGTGTTTTTGACAGTTTTTGAAATTTTCAAAAATCTGCCTCTCCCCTGACCGCGGACCTGCTTGGAAAAATGAGTAACTAAAATAAATAAAAACATTATTTTACTAATTTTTTTCAATGTTTTTTAAGCTAGTGCTAATTTAACCATTGCCACCCATTGCTAATCATTACTAAATGAAACAGAATTTGGGTGTTTTTTGACAGTTTTTAAAATTTTCAAAAGTCGGCCTCTCGAAATGACCGCGGACCTGCTTGGGAAAATTAGTCACTCAAAAAAGTAACAAAAAATGTATATACATTTTTTTCAACATTTTTACCCTTGCTCATGCATTGCATACATAGAGATGGGAAATGCAACAGAATTTGGGTGTTTTTTGACAGTTTTTGAAATTTGAAAAAGTCGGCCTCTCGCCCTGACCGCGCACCTGCTGGGAAAAATGAGTAACTCAAAAAAGTAACAAAAAATGTATATACATTTTTTTCAACATTTTTGCCCTTGTTCATGCATTGCATATGTGTAGATGTGAAATGCAACAGAATGTGGGTGTTCTTTGACAGTTTTTGAAATTTTAATGAATCGGCCTCTCGCCCTGACCGCGGACCTGGTGGGAAAAATGAGTAACTCAAAAAATTTACAAAAAATGTATATACATTTTTTTCAACATTTCTGCCCTTGTTCATGCATTGCGTATGTGTAGATGTGAAATGCAACAGATTGTGGGTGTTCTTTGACAGTTTTTGAAATTTTAATGAATCGGCCTCTCGCCCTGATCGCGGACCTGGTGGGAAAAATGTGTAATTCAAAAAAGTAACAAAAAATCGTAATAATTCTTTTCAACGTTTTTTACCCTTGTTGATGCATTGCATACATGTAGATGGGAAATGCAACAGAATTTGGGTGTTTTATTACAGCTTTTGAAATTTTCAAAAATTGGCCTCTCGCCCTAACCTGCTGCGAAAAATGAGTAACTCACATGAGTAACAAAAAATCGTAATCATTGTTTTCATCGTTTTTGACCCTTGTTCATGCAATTGTTTATGTGTAGATTTGAAATGGAACAGAATTTGGGTGTTTTTGACAGTTTTTGAAATTTTCAAAAATCTGCCTCTCCCCTGACCGCGGACCTGCTTGGAAAAATGAGTAACTAAAATAAATAAAAACATTATTTTACTAATTTTTTTCAATGTTTTTTAAGCTAGTGCTAATTTAACCATTGCCACCCATTGCTAATCATTACTAAATGAAACAGAATTTGGGTGTTTTTTGACAGTTTTTAAAATTTTCAAAAGTCGGCCTCTCGAAATGACCGCGGACCTGCTTGGGAAAATTAGTCACTCAAAAAAGTAACAAAAAATGTATATACATTTTTTTCAACATTTTTACCCTTGCTCATGCATTGCATACATAGAGATGGGAAATGCAACAGAATTTGGGTGTTTTTTGACAGTTTTTGAAATTTGAAAAAGTCGGCCTCTCGCCCTGACCGCGCACCTGCTGGGAAAAATGAGTAACTCAAAAAAGTAACAAAAAATGTATATACATTTTTTTCAACATTTTTGCCCTTGTTCATGCATTGCATATGTGTAGATGTGAAATGCAACAGAATGTGGGTGTTCTTTGACAGTTTTTGAAATTTTAATGAATCGGCCTCTCGCCCTGACCGCGGACCTGGTGGGAAAAATGAGTAACTCAAAAAATTTACAAAAAATGTATATACATTTTTTTCAACATTTTTGCCCTTGTTCATGCATTGCGTATGTGTAGATGTGAAATGCAACAGATTGTGGGTGTTCTTTGACAGTTTTTGAAATTTTAATGAATCGGCCTCTCGCCCTGATCGCGGACCTGGTGGGAAAAATGTGTAATTCAAAAAAGTAACAAAAAATCGTAATAATTCTTTTCAACGTTTTTTACCCTTGTTGATGCATTGCATACATAGAGATGGGAAATGCAACAGAATTTGGGTGTTTTTTGACAGTTTTTGAAATTTGACAAAATCGGCCTCTCGCCCTGACCGCGCACCTGCTGGGAAAAATGAGTAACTCAAAAAAGTAACAAAAAATGTGAGTATGTAAGTGAGCATCTTTTTTCATGTATTTAGACCTAGGCCTATGTGTGTGTAGTCATAGCAGTGAGTAACAATGTGTTATGGGGCGCCGTCACCAGCAGTGTTTTTTCATGTGTTATGGTGCGCCGTCACCAGCAGTGTTTTTTCATGTGTTACGGTGCGCCATCACCAGTGTTTTGTTTTTGTTGTGGTGCGCGTAGGCTATTTCTGATTTTGTCAGTCATCTCATCTCTTATATGCTGTGTCTCTATGATCCTATCCTGTCCTATTCATTGTAGCCTGCTTGTGGACATTGCGTCATCACGTGCTGTAGTAGAGGGCCCGCCTTGATAATCCTGCTTAGGGGCCCGGTGTTGGCTCGTTACGCTGCTGCTCATGCATTGCATACATAGAGATGGGAAATGCAACAGAATTTGGGTGTTTTTTGTCAGTTTTTGAAATTTGAAAAAATCGGCCTCTCGCCCTGACTGCGCACCTGCTGGGAAAGATGAGTAACTCAAAAAAGTAACAAAAAATGTATATACATTTTTTTCAACATTTTTGCCCTTGTTCATGCATTGCATATGTGTAGATGTGAAATGCAACAGAATGTGGGTGTTCTTTGACAGTTTTTGAAATTTTAATGAATTGGCCTCTCGCCCTGACCGCGGACCTGGTGGGAAAAATGAGTAACTCAAAAAAGTAACAAAAAATGTAAACACATTTTTTTCAACAATTTTGCCCTTGTTCATGCATTGCATATGTGTAGATGTGAAATGCAACAGAATTTGGGTGTTTTTTGACAGTTTTTGAAATTTTCAAAAATCGCCCTTTCTCCCTGACCTGCTGAGAAAAATGATTAACTCAAAAAATTAACAAAAACTCGTAATAATTCTTTTCAATGTTTTTTACCCTTGTTCATCCATTGCATACATAGAGATGGGAAATGCAACAGAATTTGGGTGTTTTTTGACAGTTTTTGAAATTTTCAAAAATTGGCCTCTCGCCCTAACCTGCTGCGAAAAATGAGTAACTCACATGAGTAACAAAAAATCGTAATCATTGTTTTCATCGTTTTTGACCCTTGTTCATGCAATTGTTTATGTGTAGATTTGAAATGGAACAGAATTTGGGTGTTTTTGACAGTTTTTGAAATTTTCAAAAATCTGCCTCTCCCCTGACCGCGGACCTGCTTGGAAAAATGAGTAACTAAAATGAATAAAAAAATTATTTTACTAATTTTTTTCAATGTTTTTTAAGCTAGTGCTAATTTAACCATTGCCACCCATTGCTAATCATTACTAAATGAAACAGAATTTGGGTGTTTTTTGACAGTTTTTAAAATGTTCAAAAGTTGGCCTCTCGCCATGACCGCGGACCTCCTTGGGAAAATTAGTCACTCAAAAAAGTAACAAAAAATGTATATACATTTTTTTCAACATTTTTGCCCTTGTTCATGCATTGCATATGTGTAGATGTGAAATGCAACAGAATGTGGGTGTTCTTTGACAGTTTTTGAAATTTTAATGAATCGGCCTCTCGCCCTGACCGCGGACCTGGTGGGAAAAATGATTAACTCAAAAAATTAACAAAAACTCGTAATAATTCTTTTCAACGTTTTTTACCCTTGTTCATCCATTGCATACATAGAGATGGGATATGCAACAGAATTTGGGTGTTTTTTGACAGTTTTTGAAATTTTAAAAAACCGGCCTCTCGCCCTGACCGCGCATCTGCTCGGAAAAATGAGTAATTCAAAAAAGTAATAAAAAATCGGAATAATTCTTTTCATCGTTTTTTACCCTTGTTTATGCAATTGTTTATGTGTAGTTCTGAAATCGAACAGAATTTGGGTGTCTTTTGACAGTTTTTGAAATTTTCAAAAATCTGCCCCTCCCCTGACTTGCTGGGAAAAATGAGTAACTAAAATGAATAAAAAAAATTATTTTACTATTTTTTTTCAATGTTTTTTACCCTAGTGCTAATTTAACCATTGCTAATCATAACTAATTGAAACAGAATTTGGGTGTTTTTTGACAGTTTTTCAAATTTTCAAAAATCGGCCTTTCGCCCTGACCTGCTGGGAAAAATGAGTAACTCAAAAAAGAAATAAAAAATCGTAATAATTCTTTTCAACGTTATTTACTCTTGTTCATGCATTGCATACATGTAGATGGGAAATGCAACAGAATTTGGGTGTTTTATTACAGCTTTTGAAATTTTCAAAAATTGGCCTCTCGCCCTAACCTGCTGCGAAAAATGAGTAACTCACATGAGTAACAAAAAATCGTAATCATTGTTTTCATCGTTTTTGACCCTTGTTCATGCAATTGTTTATGTGTAGATTTGAAATGGAACAGAATTTGGGTGTTTTTGACAGTTTTTGAAATTTTCAAAAATCTGCCTCTCCCCTGACCGCGGACCTGCTTGGAAAAATGAGTAACTAAAATAAATAAAAACATTATTTTACAAATTTTTTTCAATGTTTTTTAAGCTAGTGCTAATTTAACCATTGCCACCCATTGCTAATCATTACTAAATGAAACAGAATTTGGGTGTTTTTTGACAGTTTTTAAAATTTTCAAAAGTCGGCCTCTCGAAATGACCGCGGACCTGCTTGGGAAAATTAGTCACTCAAAAAAGTAACAAAAAATGTATATACATTTTTTTCAAAATTTTTACCCTTGCTCATGCATTGCATACATAGAGATGGGAAATGCAACAGAATTTGGGTGTTTTTTGACAGTTTTTGAAATTTGAAAAAGTCGGCCTCTCGCCCTGACCGCGCACCTGCTGGGAAAAATGAGTAACTCAAAAAAGTAACAAAAAATGTATATACATTTTTTTCAACATTTTTGCCCTTGTTCATGCATTGCGTATGTGTAGATTTGAAATGCAACAGATTGTGGGTGTTCTTTGACAGTTTTTGAAATTTTAATGAATCGGCCTCTCGCCCTGATCGCGGACCTGGTGGGAAAAATGTGTAACTCAAAAAAGTAACAAAAAATCGTAATAATTCTTTTCAACGTTTTTTACCCTTGTTGATGCATTGCATACATAGAGATGGGAAATGCAACAGAATTTGGGTGTTTTTTGACAGTTTTTGAAATTTGACAAAATCGGCCTCTCGCCCTGACCGCGGACCTGGTGGGAAAAATGTGTAACTCAAAAAAGTAACAAAAAATCGTAATAATTCTTTTCAACTTTATTTACCCTTGTTCATGCATTGCATACATGTAGATGGGAAATGCAACAGAATTTGGGTGTTCTATTACTGTTTTTGAAATTTGACAAATTTGGCCTCTCGCCCTGACCTGCTGCGAAAAATGAGTAACTCACATGAGTAACAAAAAATCGTAATTATTGTTTTCATCGTTTTTGACCCTTGTTCATGCAATTGTTTATGTGTAGATTTGAAATGGAACATAATTTGGGTGTTTTTTGACAGTTTTTGAAATTTTCTAAAATCTGCCTCTCCCCTGACCGCGGACCTGCTTGGAAAAATGAGTAACTAAAATAAATAAAAATATTATTTTACTAATTTTTTTCAATGTTTTTTAACCTAGTGCTAATTTAACCATTGCCACCCATTGCTAATCATTACTAAATGAAACAGAATTTGGGTGTTTTTTGACAGTTTTTAAAATGTTCAAAAGTTGGCCTCTCGCCATGACCGCGGACCTGCTTGGAAAAATGAGTAACTCAAAAAAGTAACAAAAAATCGTAATAATTCTTTTCAACATTTTTTACCCTTGCTCATGCATTGCATACATAGAGATGGGAAATGCAACAGAATTTGGGTGTTTTTTGACAGTTTTTGAAATTTGAAAAAGTTGGCCTCTCGCCCCGACCGCGCACCTGCTGGGAAAAATGAGTAACTCAAAAAAGTAACAAAAAATGTGAGTATGTAAGTGAGCATATTTTTTCATGTATTTTGACCTAGGCCTATGTGTTTGTAGTCATAGCAGTGAGTAACAATGTGTTATGGTGCGCCGTCACCAGCAGTGTTTTTTCATGTGTTACGGTCCGCCGTCACCAGTGTTTTGTTTTTGTTGTGGTGCGCGTAGGCTATTTCTGATTTTGTCAGTCATCTCATCTCTTATATGCTGTGTCTCTATGATCCTATCCTGTCCTATTCATTGTAGCCTGCTTGTGGACATTGCGTCATCACGTGCTGTAGTAGAGGGCCCGCCTTGATAATCCTGCTTAGGGGCCCGGTGTTGGCTCGTTACGCTGCTGCTCATGCATTGCATACATAGAGATGGGAAATGCAACAGAATTTGGGTGTTTTTTGTCAGTTTTTGAAATTTGAAAAAATCGGCCTCTCGCCCTGACCGCGCACCTGCTGGGAAAGATGAGTAACTCAAAAAAGTAACAAAAAATGTATATACATTTTTTTCAACATTTTTGCCCTTGTTCATGCATTGCATATGTGTAGATGTGAAATGCAACAGAATGTGGGTGTTCTTTGACAGTTTTTGAAATTTTAATGAATCGGCCTCTCGCCCTGACCGCGGACCTGGTGGGAAAAATGTGTAACTCAAAAAAGTAACAAAAAATCGTAATAATTCTTTTCAACGTTTTTTACCCTTGTTGATGCATTGCATACATAGAGATGGGAAATGCAACAGAATTTGGGTGTTTTTTGACAGTTTTTGAAATTTGACAAAATCGGCCTCTCGCCCTGACGGCGCACCTGCTGGGAAACATGAGTAACTCAAAAAAGTAACAAAAAATCGTAATAATTCTTTTCAACTTTATTTACCCTTGTTCATGCATTGCATACATGTAGATGGGAAATGCAACAGAATTTGGGTGTTTTTTGACAGTTTTTGAAATTTGAAAAAATTGGCCTCTCGCCCTGACCTGCTGCGAAAAATGAGTAACTCACATGAGTACCAAAAAATCGTAATTATTGTTTTCATCGTTTTTGACCCTTGTTCATGCAATTGTTTATGTGTAGATTTGAAATGGAACATAATTTGGGTGTTTTTTGACAGTTTTTGAAATTTTAATGAATCGGACTCTCGTCCTGACCGCGGACCTGGTGGGAAAAATGAGTAACTCAAAAAAGAAATAAAAAATCGCAATAATTCTTTTCAACGTTATTTACCCTTGTTCATGCATTGCATACATGTAGATGGGAAATGCAACAGAATTTGGGTGTTTTATTACAGTTTTTGAAATTTTCAAAAATTGGCCTCTCGCCCTAACCTGCTGCGAAAAATGAGTAACTCAGATGAGTAACAAAAAATCGTAATCATTGTTTTCATCGTTTTTTACCCTTGTTCATGCAATTGTTTATGTGTTGATTTGAAATGGAACAGAATTTCTGTGTTTTTTGACAGTTTTTGAAATTTTAAAAAATCTGCCTCTCCCCTGACCGTGGACCTGCTTGGAAAAATGAGTAACTAAAATAAATAAAAAAATTATTTTACTAATTTTTTTCAATGTTTTTTAAGATAGTGCTAATTTAACCATTGCCACCCATTGCTAATCATTACTAAATGAAACAGAATTTGGGTGTTTTTTGACAGTTTTTAAAATTTTCAAAAGTCGGCCTCTCGAAATGACCGCGGACCTGCTTGGGAAAATTAGTCACTCAAAAAAGTAACAAAAAATGTATATACATTTTTTTCAACATTTTTACCCTTGCTCATGCATTGCATACATAGAGATGGGAAATGCAAAAGAATTTGGGTGTTTTTTGACAGTTTTTGAAATTTGAAAAAGTCGGCCTTTCGCCCTGACCTGCTGGGAAAAATGAGTAACTCAAAAAAGAAATAAAAAATCGTAATAATTCTTTTCAACGTTATTTACCCTTGTTCATGCATTGCATACATGTAGATGGGAAATGCAACAGAATTTGGGTGTTTTATTACAGTTTTTGAAATTTTCAAAAATTGGCCTCTCGCCCTAACCTGCTGCGAAAAATGAGTAACTCAGATGAGCCTGCTTGTGGACATTGCGTCATCACGTGCTGTAGTAGAGGGCCCGCCTTGATAATCCTGCTTAGGGGCCCGGTGTTGGCTCGTTACGCTGCTGCTCATGCATTTCATACATAGAGATGGGAAATGCAACAGAATTTGGGTGTTTTTTGTCAGTTTTTGAAATTTGAAAAAATCGGCCTCTCGCCCTGACCGCGCACCTGCTGGGAAAGATGAGTAACTCAAAAAAGTAACAAAAAATGTATATACATTTTTTTCAACATTTTTGCACTTGTTCATGCATTGCATATGTGTAGATGTGAAATGCAACAGAATGTGGGTGTTCTTTGACAGTTTTTGAAATTTTAATGAATCGGCCTCTCGCCCTGACCGCGGACCTGGTGGGAAAAATGTGTAACTCAAAAAAGTAACAAAAAATCGTAATAATTCTTTTCAACGTTTTTTACCCTTGTTGATGCATTGCATACATAGAGATGGGAAATGCAACAGAATTTGGGTGTTTTTTGACAGTCTTTGAAATTTGACAAAATCGGCCTCTCGCCCTGACGGCGCACCTGCTGGGAAACATGAGTAACTCAAAAAAGTAACAAAAAATCGTAATAATTCTTTTCAACTTTATTTACCCTTGTTCATGCATTGCATACATGTAGATGGGAAATGCAACAGAATTTGGGTGTTTTTTGACAGTTTTTGAAATTTGAAAAAATTGGCCTCTCGCCCTGACCTGCTGCGAAAAAATGAGTAACTCACATGAGTAACAAAAAATCGTAATTATTGTTTTCATCGTTTTTGACCCTTGTTCATGCAATTGTTTATGTGTAGATTTGAAATGGAACATAATTTGGGTGTTTTTTGACAGTTTTTGAAATTTTAATGAATCGGACTCTCGTCCTGACCACGGACCTGGTGGGAAAAATGAGTAACTCAAAAAAGAAATAAAAAATCGTAATAATTCTTTTCAACGTTATTTACCCTTGTTCATGCATTGCATACATGTAGATGGGAAATGCAACAGAATTTGGGTGTTTTATTACAGTTTTTGAAATTTTCAAAAATTGGCCTCTCGCCCTAACCTGCTGCGAAAAATGAGTAACTCAGATGAGTAACAAAAAATCGTAATCATTGTTTTCATCGTTTTTTACCCTTGTTCATGCAATTGTTTATGTGTTGATTTGAAATGGAACAGAATTTCTGTGTTTTTTGACAGTTTTTGAAATTTTAAAAAATCTGCCTCTCCCCTGACCGTGGACCTGCTTGGAAAAATGAGTAACTAAAATAAATAAAAAAATTATTTTACTAATTTTTTTCAATGTTTTTTAAGATAGTGCTAATTTAACCATTGCCACCCATTGCTAATCATTACTAAATGAAACAGAATTTGGGTGTTTTTTGACAGTTTTTAAAATTTTCAAAAGTCGGCCTCTCGAAATGACCGCGGACCTGCTTGGGAAAATTAGTCACTCAAAAAAGTAAGAAAAAATGTATATACATTTTTTTCAACATTTTTACCCTTGCTCATGCATTGCATACATAGAGATGGGAAATGCAAAAGAATTTGGGTGTTTTTTGACAGTTTTTGAAATTTGAAAAAGTCGGCCTTTCGCCCTGACCTGCTGGGAAAAATGAGTAACTCAAAAAAGAAATAAAAAATCGTAATAATTCTTTTCAACGTTATTTACCCTTGTTCATGCATTGCATACATGTAGATGGGAAATGCAACAGAATTTGGGTGTTTTATTACAGTTTTTGAAATTTTCAAAAATTGGCCTCTCGCCCTAACCTGCTGCGAAAAATGAGTAACTCAGATGAGCCTGCTTGTGGACATTGCGTCATCACGTGCTGTAGTAGAGGGCCCGCCTTGATAATCCTGCTTAGGGGCCCGGTGTTGGCTCGTTACGCTGCTGCTCATGCATTGCATACATAGAGATGGGAAATGCAACAGAATTTGGGTGTTTTTTGTCAGTTTTTGAAATTTGAAAAAATCGGCCTCTCGCCCTGACCGCGCACCTGCTGGGAAAGATGAGTAACTCAAAAAAGTAACAAAAAATGTATATACATTTCTTTCAACATTTTTGCACTTGTTCATGCATTGCATATGTGTAGGTGTGAAATGCAACAGAATGTGGGTGTTCTTTGACAGTTTTTGAAATTTTAATGAATCGGCCTCTCGCCCTGACCGCGGACCTGGTGGGAAAAATGAGTAACTCAAAAAATTTACAAAAAATGTATATACATTTTTTTCAACATTTTTGCCCTTGTTCATGCATTGCGTATGTGTAGATGTGAAATGCAACAGATTGTGGGTGTTCTTTGACAGTTTTTGAAATTTTAATGAATCGGCCTCTCGCCCTGATCGCGGACCTGGTGGGAAAAATGTGTAACTCAAAAAAGTAACAAAAAAATCGTAATAATTCTTTTCAACGTTTTCTACCCTTGTTGATGCATTGCATACATAGAGATGGGAAATGCAACAGAATTTGGGTGTTTTTTGACAGTTTTTGAAATTTGACAAAATCGGCCTCTCGCCCTGACCGCGCACCTGCTGGGAAACATGAGTAACTCAAAAAAGTAACAAAAAATCGTAATAATTCTTTTCAACTTTATTTACCCTTGTTCATGCATTGCATACATGTAGATGGGAAATGCAACAGAATTTGGGTGTTCTATTACTGTTTTTGAAATTTGACAAATTTGGCCTCTCGCCCTGACCTGCTGCGAAAAATGAGTAACTCACATGAGTAACAAAAAATCGTAATTATTGTTTTCATCGTTTTTGACCCTTGTTCATGCAATTGTTTATGTGTAGATTTGAAATGGAACATAATGTGGGTGTTTTTTGTCAGTTTTTGAAATTTTAATGAATCGTCCTCTCGCCCTGACCGCGGACCTGGTGGGAAGAATGTGTAACTCAAAAAAGTAACAAAAAATCGTAATAATTCTTTTCAACGTTTTTTACCCTTGTTGATGCATTGCATACATAGAGATGGGAAATGCAACATAATTTGGGTGTTTTTTGACAGTTTTTGAAATTTGACAAAATTGGCCTCTCGCCCTGACGGCGCACCTGCTGGGAAAGATGAGTAACTCAAAAAAGTAACAAAAAATGTATATACATTTTTTTCAACATTTTTGCCCTTGTTCATGCATTGCATATGTGTAGATGTGAAATGCAACAGAATTTGGGTGTTTTTTGACAGTTTTTGAAATTTTAAAAAAACGGCCTCTCGCCCTGACCGCGCACCTGCTCGGAAAAATGAGTAATTCAAAAAAGTAATAAAAAATCGGAATAATTCTTTTCATCGTTTTTTACCCTTGTTTATGCAATTGTTTATGTGTAGTTTTGAAATCGAACAGAATTTGGGTGTTTTTTGACAGTTTTTGAAATTTTCAAAAATCTGCCCCTCCCCTGACTTGCTGGGAAAAATGAGTAACTAAAATGAATAAAAAAATTATTTTACTATTTTTTTTCAATGTTTTTTACCCTAGTGCTAATTTAACCATTGCTAATCATAACTAATTGAAACAGAATTTGGGTGTTTTTTGACAGTTTTTCAAATTTTCAAAAATCGGCCTTTCGCCCTGACCTGCTGGGAAAAATGAGTAACTCAAAAAAGAAATAAAAAATCGTAATAATTCTTTTCAACGTTATTTACCCTTGTTCATGCATTGCATACATGTAGATGGGAAATGCAACAGAATTTGGGTGTTTTATTACAGTTTTTGAAATTTTCAAAAATTGGCCTCTCGCCCTAACCTGCTGCGAAAAATGAGTAACTCAGATGAGCCTGCTTGTGGACATTGCGTCATCACGTGCTGTAGTAGAGGGCCCGCCTTGATAATCCTGCTTAGGGGCCCGGTGTTGGCTCGTTACGCTGCTGCTCATGCATTGCATACATAGAGATGGGAAATGCAACAGAATTTGGGTGTTTTTTGTCAGTTTTTGAAATTTGAAAAAATCGGCCTCTCGCCCTGACCGCGCACCTGCTGGGAAAGATGAGTAACTCAAAAAAGTAACAAAAAATGTATATACATTTTTTTCAACATTTTTGCACTTGTTCATGCATTGCATATGTGTAGATGTGAAATGCAACAGAATGTGGGTGTTCTTTGACAGTTTTTGAAATTTTAATGAATCGGCCTCTCGCCCTGACCGCGGACCTGGTGGGAAAAATGTGTAACTCAAAAAAGTAACAAAAAATCGTAATAATTCTTTTCAACTTTATTTACCCTTGTTCATGCATTGCATACATGTAGATGGGAAATGCAACAGAATTTGGGTGTTTTATTACAGTTTTTGAAATTTTCAAAAATTGGCCTCTCGCCCTAACCTGCTGCGAAAAATGAGTAACTCAGATGAGCCTGCTTGTGGACATTGCGTCATCACGTGCTGTAGTAGAGGGCCCGCCTTGATAATCCTGCTTAGGGGCCCGGTGTTGGCTCGTTACGCTGCTGCTCATGCATTTCATACATAGAGATGGGAAATGCAACAGAATTTGGGTGTTTTTTGTCAGTTTTTGAAATTTGAAAAAATCGGCCTCTCGCCCTGACCGCGCACCTGCTGGGAAAGATGAGTAACTCAAAAAAGTAACAAAAAATGTATATACATTTTTTTCAACATTTTTGCACTTGTTCATGCATTGCATATGTGTAGATGTGAAATGCAACAGAATGTGGGTGTTCTTTGACAGTTTTTGAAATTTTAATGAATCGGCCTCTCGCCCTGACCGCGGACCTGGTGGGAAAAATGTGTAACTCAAAAAAGTAACAAAAAATCGTAATAATTCTTTTCAACGTTTTTTACCCTTGTTGATGCATTGCATACATAGAGATGGGAAATGCAACAGAATTTGGGTGTTTTTTGACAGTCTTTGAAATTTGACAAAATCGGCCTCTCGCCCTGACGGCGCACCTGCTGGGAAACATGAGTAACTCAAAAAAGTAACAAAAAATCGTAATAATTCTTTTCAACTTTATTTACCCTTGTTCATGCATTGCATACATGTAGATGGGAAATGCAACAGAATTTGGGTGTTTTTTGACAGTTTTTGAAATTTGAAAAAATTGGCCTCTCGCCCTGACCTGCTGCGAAAAAATGAGTAACTCACATGAGTAACAAAAAATCGTAATTATTGTTTTCATCGTTTTTGACCCTTGTTCATGCAATTGTTTATGTGTAGATTTGAAATGGAACATAATTTGGGTGTTTTTTGACAGTTTTTGAAATTTTAATGAATCGGACTCTCGTCCTGACCACGGACCTGGTGGGAAAAATGAGTAACTCAAAAAAGAAATAAAAAATCGTAATAATTCTTTTCAACGTTATTTACCCTTGTTCATGCATTGCATACATGTAGATGGGAAATGCAACAGAATTTGGGTGTTTTATTACAGTTTTTGAAATTTTCAAAAATTGGCCTCTCGCCCTAACCTGCTGCGAAAAATGAGTAACTCAGATGAGTAACAAAAAATCGTAATCATTGTTTTCATCGTTTTTTACCCTTGTTCATGCAATTGTTTATGTGTAGATTTGAAATGGAACATAATGTGGGTGTTTTTTGTCAGTTTTTGAAATTTTAATGAATCGTCCTCTCGCCCTGACCGCGGACCTGGTGGGAAGAATGTGTAACTCAAAAAAGTAACAAAAAATCGTAATAATTCTTTTCAACGTTTTTTACCCTTGTTGATGCATTGCATACATAGAGATGGGAAATGCAACATAATTTGGGTGTTTTTTGACAGTTTTTGAAATTTGACAAAATTGGCCTCTCGCCCTGACGGCGCACCTGCTGGGAAAGATGAGTAACTCAAAAAAGTAACAAAAAATGTATATACATTTTTTTCAACATTTTTGCCCTTGTTCATGCATTGCATATGTGTAGATGTGAAATGCAACAGAATTTGGGTGTTTTTTGACAGTTTTTGAAATTTTAAAAAAACGGCCTCTCGCCCTGACCGCGCACCTGCTCGGAAAAATGAGTAATTCAAAAAAGTAATAAAAAATCGGAATAATTCTTTTCATCGTTTTTTACCCTTGTTTATGCAATTGTTTATGTGTAGTTTTGAAATCGAACAGAATTTGGGTGTTTTTTGACAGTTTTTGAAATTTTCAAAAATCTGCCCCTCCCCTGACTTGCTGGGAAAAATGAGTAACTAAAATGAATAAAAAAATTATTTTACTATTTTTTTTCAATGTTTTTTACCCTAGTGCTAATTTAACCATTGCTAATCATAACTAATTGAAACAGAATTTGGGTGTTTTTTGACAGTTTTTCAAATTTTCAAAAATCGGCCTTTCGCCCTGACCTGCTGGGAAAAATGAGTAACTCAAAAAAGAAATAAAAAATCGTAATAATTCTTTTCAACGTTATTTACCCTTGTTCATGCATTGCATACATGTAGATGGGAAATGCAACAGAATTTGGGTGTTTTATTACAGTTTTTGAAATTTTCAAAAATTGGCCTCTCGCCCTAACCTGCTGCGAAAAATGAGTAACTCAGATGAGCCTGCTTGTGGACATTGCGTCATCACGTGCTGTAGTAGAGGGCCCGCCTTGATAATCCTGCTTAGGGGCCCGGTGTTGGCTCGTTACGCTGCTGCTCATGCATTGCATACATAGAGATGGGAAATGCAACAGAATTTGGGTGTTTTTTGTCAGTTTTTGAAATTTGAAAAAATCGGCCTCTCGCCCTGACCGCGCACCTGCTGGGAAAGATGAGTAACTCAAAAAAGTAACAAAAAATGTATATACATTTTTTTCAACATTTTTGCACTTGTTCATGCATTGCATATGTGTAGATGTGAAATGCAACAGAATGTGGGTGTTCTTTGACAGTTTTTGAAATTTTAATGAATCGGCCTCTCGCCCTGACCGCGGACCTGGTGGGAAAAATGTGTAACTCAAAAAAGTAACAAAAAATCGTAATAATTCTTTTCAACGTTTTTTACCCTTGTTGATGCATTGCATACATAGAGATGGGAAATGCAACAGAATTTGGGTGTTTTTTGACAGTCTTTGAAATTTGACAAAATCGGCCTCTCGCCCTGACGGCGCACCTGCTGGGAAACATGAGTAACTCAAAAAAGTAACAAAAAATCGTAATAATTCTTTTCAACTTTATTTACCCTTGTTCATGCATTGCATACATGTAGATGGGAAATGCAACAGAATTTGGGTGTTTTTTGACAGTTTTTGAAATTTAAAAATATTGGCCTCTCGCCCTGACCTGCTGCGAAAAAATGAGTAACTCACATGAGTAACAAAAAATCGTAATTATTGTTTTCATCGTTTTTGACCCTTGTTCATGCAATTGTTTATGTGTAGATTTGAAATGGAACATAATTTGGGTGTTTTTTGACAGTTTTTGAAATTTTAATGAATCGGACTCTCGTCCTGACCACGGACCTGGTGGGAAAAATGAGTAACTCAAAAAAGAAATAAAAAATCGTAATAATTCTTTTCAACGTTATTTACCCTTGTTCATGCATTGCATACATGTAGATGGGAAATGCAACAGAATTTGGGTGTTTTATTACAGTTTTTGAAATTTTCAAAAATTGGCCTCTCGCCCTAACCTGCTGCGAAAAATGAGTAACTCAGATGAGTAACAAAAAATCGTAATCATTGTTTTCATCGTTTTTTACCCTTGTTCATGCAATTGTTTATGTGTTGATTTGAAATGGAACAGAATTTCTGTGTTTTTTGACAGTTTTTGAAATTTTAAAAAATCTGCCTCTCCCCTGACCGTGGACCTGCTTGGAAAAATGAGTAACTAAAATAAATAAAAAAATTATTTTACTAATTTTTTTCAATGTTTTTTAAGATAGTGCTAATTTAACCATTGCCACCCATTGCTAATCATTACTAAATGAAACAGAATTTGGGTGTTTTTTGACAGTTTTTAAAATTTTCAAAAGTCGGCCTCTCGAAATGACCGCGGACCTGCTTGGGAAAATTAGTCACTCAAAAAAGTAACAAAAAATGTATATACATTTTTTTCAACATTTTTACCCTTGCTCATGCATTGCATATGTGTAGATGTGAAATGCAACAGGATGTGGGTGTTCTTTGACAGTTTTTGAAATTTTAATGAATCGGCCTCTCGCCCTGACCGCGGACCTGGTGGGAAGAATGAGTAACTCAAAAAATTTACAAAAAATGTATATACATTTTTTTCAACATTTTTGCCCTTGTTCATGCATTGCGTATGCGTAGATGTGAAATGCAACAGATTGTGGGTGTTCTTTGACAGTTTTTGAAATTTTAATGAATCGGCCTCTCGCCCTGATCGCGGACCTGGTGGGAAAAATGTGTAACTCAAAAAAGTAACAAAAAATCGTAATAATTCTTTTCAACGTTTTCTACCCTTGTTGATGCATTGCATACATAGAGATGGGAAATGCAACAGAATTTGGGTGTTTTTTGACAGTTTTTGAAATTTGACAAAATCGGCCTCTCGCCCTGACCGCGCACCTGCTGGGAAACATGAGTAACTCAAAAAAGTAACAAAAAATCGTAATAATTCTTTTCAACTTTATTTACCCTTGTTCATGCATTGCATACATGTAGATGGGAAATGCAACAGAATTTGGGTGTTCTATTACTGTTTTTGAAATTTGACAAATTTGGCCTCTCGCCCTGACCTGCTGCGAAAAATGAGTAACTCACATGAGTAACAAAAAATCGTAATTATTGTTTTCATCGTTTTTGACCCTTGTTCATGCAATTGTTTATGTGTAGATTTGAAATGGAACATAATGTGGGTGTTTTTTGTCAGTTTTTGAAATTTTAATGAATCGTCCTCTCGCCCTGACCGCGGACCTGGTGGGAAGAATGTGTAACTCAAAAAAGTAACAAAAAATCGTAATAATTCTTTTCAACGTTTTTTACCCTTGTTGATGCATTGCATACATAGAGATGGGAAATGCAACATAATTTGGGTGTTTTTTGACAGTTTTTGAAATTTGACAAAATTGGCCTCTCGCCCTGACGGCGCACCTGCTGGGAAAGATGAGTAACTCAAAAAAGTAACAAAAAATGTATATACATTTTTTCAAACATTTTTGCCCTTGTTCATGCATTGCATATGTGTAGATGTGAAATGCAACAGAATTTGGGTGTTTTTTGACAGTTTTTGAAATTTTAAAAAAACGGCCTCTCGCCCTGACCGCGCACCTGCTCGGAAAAATGAGTAATTCAAAAAAGTAATAAAAAATCGGAATAATTCTTTTCATCGTTTTTTACCCTTGTTTATGCAATTGTTTATGTGTAGTTTTGAAATCGAACAGAATTTGGGTGTTTTTTGACAGTTTTTGAAATTTTCAAAAATCTGCCCCTCCCCTGACTTGCTGGGAAAAATGAGTAACTAAAATGAATAAAAAAATTATTTTACTATTTTTTTTCAATGTTTTTTACCCTAGTGCTAATTTAACCATTGCTAATCATAACTAATTGAAACAGAATTTGGGTGTTTTTTGACAGTTTTTCAAATTTTCAAAAATCGGCCTTTCGCCCTGACCTGCTGGGAAAAATGAGTAACTCAAAAAAGAAATAAAAAATCGTAATAATTCTTTTCAACGTTATTTACCCTTGTTCATGCATTGCATACATGTAGATGGGAAATGCAACAGAATTTGGGTGTTTTATTACAGTTTTTGAAATTTTCAAAAATTGGCCTCTCGCCCTAACCTGCTGCGAAAAATGAGTAACTCAGATGAGCCTGCTTGTGGACATTGCGTCATCACGTGCTGTAGTAGAGGGCCCGCCTTGATAATCCTTCTTAGGGGCCCGGTGTTGGCTCGTTACGCTGCTGCTCATGCATTGCATACATAGAGATGGGAAATGCAACAGAATTTGGGTGTTTTTTGTCAGTTTTTGAAATTTGAAAAAATCGGCCTCTCGCCCTGACCGCGCACCTGCTGGGAAAGATGAGTAACTCAAAAAAGTAACAAAAAATGTATATACATTTTTTTCAACATTTTTGCACTTGTTCATGCATTGCATATGTGTAGATGTGAAATGCAACAGAATGTGGGTGTTCTTTGACAGTTTTTGAAATTTAATGAATCGGCCTCTCGCCCTGACCGCGGACCTGGTGGGAAAAATGTGTAACTCAAAAAAGTAACAAAAAATCGTAATAATTCTTTTCAAACGTTTTTTACCCTTGTTGATGCATGCATACTAGAGATGGGAAATGCAACAGAATTTGGGTGTTTTTTGACAGTCTTTGAAATTGACAAAATCGGCCTCTCGCCCTGACGGCGCACTGCTGGGAAACATGAGTAACTCAAAAAAGTAACAAAAAAATCGTAATAATTCTTTTCAACTTTATTTACCTTGTTCATGCATTGCATACATGTAGATGGGAAATGCAACAGAATTTGGGTGTTTATTACAGTTTTTGAAATTTTCAAAAATTGGCCTCTCGCCTAAACGCGCACCTGCTGGGAAACATGAGTAACTCAAAAAGTAACAAAAAATCGTAATAATTCTTTTCAACTTTATTTACCCTTGTTCATGCATTGCATACATGTAGATGGGAAATGCAACAGAATTTGGGTGTTTTTTGACAGTTTTTGAAATTTGAAAAAATTGGCCTCTCGCCCTGACCTGCTGCGAAAAATGAGTAACTCACATGAGTAACAAAAATCGTAATTATTGTTTTCATCGTTTTTGACCCTTGTTCATGCAATTGTTTATGTGTAGATTTGAAATGGAACATAATTTGGGTGTTTTTTTGACAGTTTTTGAAATTTTAATGAATCGGACTCTCGTCCTGACCACGGACCTGGTGGGAAAAATGAGTAACTCAAAAAGAAATAAAAATCGTAATAATTCTTTTCAACGTTATTTACCCTTGTTCATGCATTGCATACATGTAGATGGGAATGCAACAGAATTTGGGTGTTTTATTACAGTTTTTGAAATTTTCAAAAATTGGCCTCTCGCCCTAACCTGCTGCGAAAAATGAGTAACTCAGATGAGTAACAAAAAATCGTAATCATTGTTTTCATCGTTTTTACCCTTGTTCATGCAATTGTTTATGTGTTGATTTGAAATGGAACAGAATTTCTGTGTTTTTTGACAGTTTTTGAAATTTTAAAAATCTGCCTCTCCCCTGACCGTGGACCTGCTTGGAAAAATGAGTAACTAAAATAAATAAAAAAATTATTTTACTAATTTTTTTCAATGTTTTTTAAGATAGTGCTAATTTAACCATTGCCACCCATTGCTAATCATTACTAAATGAAACAGAATTTGGGTGTTTTTTGACAGTTTTTAAAATTTTCAAAAGTCGGCCTCTCGAAATGACCGCGGACCTGCTTGGGAAAATTAGTCACTCAAAAAAGTAACAAAAAATGTATATACATTTTTTTCAACATTTTTACCCTTGCTCATGCATTGCATATGTGTAGATGTGAAATGCAACAGGATGTGGGTGTTCTTTGACAGTTTTTGAAATTTTAATGAATCGGCCTCTCGCCCTGACCGCGGACCTGGTGGGAAGAATGAGTAACTCAAAAAATTTACAAAAAATGTATATACATTTTTTTCAACATTTTTGCCCTTGTTCATGCATTGCGTATGCGTAGATGTGAAATGCAACAGATTGTGGGTGTTCTTTGACAGTTTTTGAAATTTTAATGAATCGGCCTCTCGCCCTGATCGCGGACCTGGTGGGAAAAATGTGTAACTCAAAAAAGTAACAAAAAAATCGTAATAATTCTTTTCAACGTTTTCTACCCTTGTTGATGCATTGCATACATAGAGATGGGAAATGCAACAGAATTTGGGTGTTTTTTGACAGTTTTTGAAATTTGACAAAATCGGCCTCTCGCCCTGACCGCGCACCTGCTGGGAACATGAGTAACTCAAAAAAGTAACAAAAATCGTAATAATTCTTTTCAACTTTATTTACCCTTGTTCATGCATTGCATACATGTAGATGGGAAATGCAACAGAATTTGGGTGTTCTATTACTGTTTTTGAAATTTGACAAATTTGGCCTCTCGCCCTGACCTGCTGCGAAAAATGAGTAACTCACATGAGTAACAAAAAATCGTAATTATTGTTTTCATCGTTTTTGACCCTTGTTCATGCAATTGTTTATGTGTAGATTTGAAATGGAACATAATGTGGGTGTTTTTTGTCAGTTTTTGAAATTTTAATGAATCGTCCTCTCGCCCTGACCGCGGACCTGGTGGGAAGAATGTGTAACTCAAAAAAGTAACAAAAAATCGTAATAATTCTTTTCAACGTTTTTTACCCTTGTTGATGCATTGCATACATAGAGATGGGAAATGCAACATAATTTGGGTGTTTTTTGACAGTTTTTGAAATTTGACAAAATTGGCCTCTCGCCCTGACGGCGCACCTGCTGGGAAAGATGAGTAACTCAAAAAAGTAACAAAAAATCGTAATAATTCTTTTCAACTTTATTTACCCTTGTTCATGCATTGCATACATGTAGATGGGAAATGCAACAGAATTTGGGTGTTTTATTACAGTTTTTGAAATTTTCAAAAATTGGCCTCTCGCCCTAACCTGCTGCGAAAAATGAGTAACTCAGATGAGCCTGCTTGTGGACATTGCGTCATCACGTGCTGTAGTAGAGGGCCCGCCTTGATAATCCTGCTTAGGGGCCCGGTGTTGGCTCGTTACGCTGCTGCTCATGCATTGCATACATAGAGATGGGAAATGCAACAGAATTTGGGTGTTTTTTGTCAGTTTTTGAAATTTGAAAAAATCGGCCTCTCGCCCTGACCGCGCACCTGCTGGGAAAGATGAGTAACTCAAAAAAGTAACAAAAAATGTATATACATTTTTTTCAACATTTTTGCACTTGTTCATGCATTGCATATGTGTAGATGTGAAATGCAACAGAATGTGGGTGTTCTTTGACAGTTTTTGAAATTTTAATGAATCGGCCTCTCGCCCTGACCGCGGACCTGGTGGGAAAAATGTGTAACTCAAAAAAGTAACAAAAAATCGTAATAATTCTTTTCAACGTTTTTTACCCTTGTTGATGCATTGCATACATAGAGATGGGAAATGCAACAGAATTTGGGTGTTTTTTGACAGTCTTTGAAATTTGACAAAATCGGCCTCTCGCCCTGACGGCGCACCTGCTGGGAAACATGAGTAACTCAAAAAAGTAACAAAAAATCGTAATAATTCTTTTCAACTTTATTTACCCTTGTTCATGCATTGCATACATGTAGATGGGAAATGCAACAGAATTTGGGTGTTTTATTACAGTTTTTGAAATTTTCAAAAATTGGCCTCTCGCCCTAACCTGCTGCGAAAAATGAGTAACTCAGATGAGCCTGCTTGTGGACATTGCGTCATCACGTGCTGTAGTAGAGGGCCCGCCTTGATAATCCTGCTTAGGGGCCCGGTGTTGGCTCGTTACGCTGCTGCTCATGCATTTCATACATAGAGATGGGAAATGCAACAGAATTTGGGTGTTTTTTGTCAGTTTTTGAAATTTGAAAAAATCGGCCTCTCGCCCTGACCGCGCACCTGCTGGGAAAGATGAGTAACTCAAAAAAGTAACAAAAAATGTATATACATTTTTTTCAACATTTTTGCACTTGTTCATGCATTGCATATGTGTAGATGTGAAATGCAACAGAATGTGGGTGTTCTTTGACAGTTTTTGAAATTTTAATGAATCGGCCTCTCGCCCTGACCGCGGACCTGGTGGGAAAAATGTGTAACTCAAAAAAGTAACAAAAAATCGTAATAATTCTTTTCAACGTTTTCTACCCTTGTTGATGCATTGCATACATAGAGATGGGAAATGCAACAGAATTTGGGTGTTTTTTGACAGTTTTTGAAATTTGACAAAATCGGCCTCTCGCCCTGACCGCGCACCTGCTGGGAAACATGAGTAACTCAAAAAAGTAACAAAAAATCGTAATAATTCTTTTCAACTTTATTTACCCTTGTTCATGCATTGCATACATGTAGATGGGAAATGCAACAGAATTTGGGTGTTCTATTACTGTTTTTGAAATTTGACAAATTTGGCCTCTCGCCCTGACCTGCTGCGAAAAATGAGTAACTCACATGAGTAACAAAAAATCGTAATTATTGTTTTCATCGTTTTTGACCCTTGTTCATGCAATTGTTTATGTGTAGATTTGAAATGGAACATAATGTGGGTGTTTTTTGTCAGTTTTTGAAATTTTAATGAATCGTCCTCTCGCCCTGACCGCGGACCTGGTGGGAAGAATGTGTAACTCAAAAAGTAACAAAAAATCGTAATAATTCTTTTCAACGTTTTTTACCCTTGTTGATGCATTGCATACATAGAGATGGGAAATGCAACATAATTTGGGTGTTTTTTGACAGTTTTTGAAATTTGACAAAATTGGCCTCTCGCCCTGACGGCGCACCTGCTGGGAAGATGAGTAACTCAAAAAAGTAACAAAAAATGTATATACATTTTTTTCAACATTTTTGCCCTTGTTCATGCATTGCATATGTGTAGATGTGAAATGCAACAGAATTTGGGTGTTTTTTGACAGTTTTTGAAATTTTAAAAAAACGGCCTCTCGCCCTGACCGCGCACCTGCTCGGAAAAATGAGTAATCAAAAAAGTAATAAAAAATCGGAATAATTCTTTTCATCGTTTTTTACCCTTGTTTATGCAATTGTTTATGTGTAGTTTTGAAATCGAACAGAATTTGGGTGTTTTTTGACAGTTTTTGAAATTTTCAAAAATCTGCCCCTCCCCTGACTTGCTGGGAAAAATGAGTAACTAAAATGAATAAAAAAATTATTTTACTATTTTTTTTCAATGTTTTTTACCCTAGTGCTAATTTAACCATTGCTAATCATAACTAATTGAAACAGAATTTGGGTGTTTTTTGACAGTTTTTCAAATTTTCAAAAATCGGCCTTTCGCCCTGACCTGCTGGGAAAAATGATAACTCAAAAAAGAAATAAAAATCGTAATAATTCTTTTCAACGTTATTTACCCTTGTTCATGCATTGCATACATGTAGATGGGAAATGCAACAGAATTTGGGTGTTTTATTACAGTTTTTGAAATTTTCAAAAATTGGCCTCTCGCCCTAACCTGCTGCGAAAAATGAGTAACTCAGATGAGCCTGCTTGTGGACATTGCGTCATCACGTGCTGTAGTAGAGGGCCCGCCTTGATAATCCTGCTTAGGGGCCCGGTGTTGGCTCGTTACGCTGCTGCTCATGCATTGCATACATAGAGATGGGAAATGCAACAGAATTTGGGTGTTTTTTGTCAGTTTTTGAAATTGAAAAATCGGCCTCTCGCCCTGACCGCGCACCTGCTGGGAAAGATGAGTAACTCAAAAAAGTAACAAAAAATGTATATACATTTTTTTCAACATTTTTGCACTTGTTCATGCATTGCATATGTGTAGATGTGAAATGCAACAGAATGTGGGTGTTCTTTGACAGTTTTTGAAATTTTAATGAATCGGCCTCTCGCCCTGACCGCGGACCTGGTGGGAAAAATGTGTAACTCAAAAAAGTAACAAAAAATCGTAATAATTCTTTTCAACGTTTTTTTACCCTTGTTGATGCATTGCATACATAGAGATGGGAATGCAACAGAATTTGGGTGTTTTTTGACAGTCTTTGAAATTTGACAAAATCGGCCTCTCGCCCTGACGGCGCACCTGCTGGGAAACATGAGTAACTCAAAAAGTAACAAAAATCGTAATAATTCTTTCAACTTTATTTACCCTTGTTCATGCATTGCATACATGTAGATGGGAAATGCAACAGAATTTGGGTGTTTTATTACAGTTTTTGAAATTTTCAAAAATTGGCCTCTCGCCCTAACCTGCTGCGAAAATGAGTAACTCAGATGAGCCTGCTTGTGGACATTGCGTCATCACGTGCTGTAGTAGAGGGCCCGCCTTGATAATCCTGCTTAGGGGCCCGGTGTTGGCTCGTTACGCTGCTGCTCATGCATTTCATACATAGAGATGGGAAATGCAACAGAATTTGGGTGTTTTTTGTCAGTTTTTGAAATTTGAAAAAATCGGCCTCTCGCCCTGACCGCGCACCTGCTGGGAAGATGAGTAACTCAAAAAGTAACAAAAATGTATATACATTTTTTTCAACATTTTTGCACTTGTTCATGCATTGCATATGTGTAGATGTGAAATGCAACAGATGTGGGTGTTCTTTGACAGTTTTTGAAATTTTAATGAATCGGCCTCTCGCCCTGACCGCGGACCTGGTGGGAAAAATGTGTAACTCAAAAAAGTAACAAAAATCGTAATAATTCTTTTCAACGTTTTCTACCCTTGTTGATGCATTGCATACATAGAGATGGGAAATGCAACAGAATTTGGGTGTTTTTTGACAGTTTTTGAAATTTGACAAAATCGGCCTCTCGCCCTGACCGCGCACCTGCTGGGAACATGAGTAACTCAAAAAAGTAACAAAAATCGTAATAATTCTTTTCAACTTTATTTACCCTTGTTCATGCATTGCATACATGTAGATGGGAAATGCAACAGAATTTGGGTGTTCTATTACTGTTTTTGAAATTTGACAAATTTGGCCTCTCGCCCTGACCTGCTGCGAAAATGAGTAACTCACATGAGTAACAAAAAATCGTAATTATTGTTTTCATCGTTTTTGACCCTTGTTCATGCAATTGTTTATGTGTAGATTTGAAATGGAACATAATGTGGGTGTTTTTTGTCAGTTTTTGAAATTTTAATGAATCGTCCTCTCGCCCTGACCGCGGACCTGGTGGGAAGAAATGTGTAACTCAAAAAAGTAACAAAAAATCGTAATAATTCTTTTCAACGTTTTTTACCCTTGTTGATGCATTGCATACATAGAGATGGGAAATGCAACATAATTTGGGTGTTTTTTGACAGTTTTTGAAATTTGAAAATTGGCCTCTCGCCCTGACGGCGCACCTGCTGGGAAAGATGAGTAACTCAAAAAGTAAAAAAAATGTATATACATTTTTTTTCAACATTTTTGCCCTTGTTCATGCATTGCATATGGTAGATGTGAAATGCAACAGAATTTGGGTTTTTTGACAGTTTTTGAAATTTTAAAAAAACGGCCTCTCGCCCTGACCGCGCACCTGCTCGGAAAAAATGAGTAATTCAAAAAGTATAAAAATCGGAATAATTCTTTTCATCTTTTTTTACCCTTGTTTATGCAATTGTTATGTGTAGTTTTGAAATCGAACAGAATTTGGGTGTTTTTTGACAGTTTTTGAAATTTTCAAAAATCTGCCCCTCCCCCTGACTTGCTGGGAAAAATGAGTAACTAAAATGAATAAAAAAATTATTTTACTATTTTTTTTCAATGTTTTTTACCCTAGTGCTAATTTAACCATTGCTAATCATAACTAATTGAAACAGAATTTGGGTGTTTTTTGACAGTTTTTCAAATTTTCAAAAATCGGCCTTTCGCCCTGACCTGCTGGGAAAAATGAGTAACTCAAAAAAGAAATAAAAAATCGTAATAATTCTTTTCAACGTTATTTACCCTTGTTCATGCATTGCATACATGTAGATGGGAAATGCAACAGAATTTGGGTGTTTTATTACAGTTTTTGAAATTTTCAAAAATTGGCCTCTCGCCCTAACCTGCTGCGAAAAATGAGTAACTCAGATGAGCCTGCTTGTGGACATTGCGTCATCACGTGCTGTAGTAGAGGGCCCGCCTTGATAATCCTGCTTAGGGGCCCGGTGTTGGCTCGTTACGCTGCTGCTCATGCATTGCATACATAGAGATGGGAAATGCAACAGAATTTGGGTGTTTTTTGTCAGTTTTTGAAATTTGAAAAAATCGGCCTCTCGCCCTGACCGCGCACCTGCTGGGAAAGATGAGTAACTCAAAAAAGTAACAAAAAATGTATATACATTTTTTTCAACATTTTTACCCTTGCTCATGCATTGCATATGTGTAGATGTGAAATGCAACAGAATGTGGGTGTTCTTTGACAGTTTTTGAAATTTTAATGAATCGGCCTCTCGCCCTGACCGCGGACCTGGTGGGAAAAATGTGTAACTCAAAAAAGTAACAAAAAATCGTAATAATTCTTTTCAACGTTTTTTACCCTTGTTGATGCATTGCATACATAGAGATGGGAAATGCAACAGAATTTGGGTGGTTTTTGACAGTTTTTGAAATTTGACAAAATCGGCCTCTCGCCCTGACCGCGCACCTGCTGGGAAACATGAGTAACTCAAAAAAGTAACAAAAAATCGTAATAATTCTTTTCAACTTTATTTACCCTTGTTCATGCATTGCATACATGTAGATGGGAAATGCAACAGAATTTGGGTGTTTTATTACTGTTTTTGAAATTTTAAAAAATTGGCCTCTCGCCCTGACCTGCTGCGAAAAATGAGTAACTCACATGAGTAACAAAAAATCGTAATTATTGTTTTCATCGTTTTTGACCCTTGTTCATGCAATTGTTTATGTGTAGATTTGAAATGGAACATAATTTGGGTGTTTTTTTGACAGTTTTTGAAATTTTAATGAATCGGACTCTCGTCCTGACCGCGGACCTGGTGGGAAAAATGAGTAACTCAAAAAAGAAATAAAAAATCGTAATAATTCTTTTCAACGTTATTTACCCTTGTTCATGCATTGCATACATGTAGATGGGAAATGCAACAGAATTTGGGTGTTTTATTACAGCTTTTGAAATTTTCAAAAATTGGCCTCTCGCCCTAACCTGCTGCGAAAAATGAGTAACTCACATGAGTAACAAAAAATCGTAATCATTGTTTTCATCGTTTTTGACCCTTGTTCATGCAATTGTTTATGTGTAGATTTGAAATGGAACAGAATTTGGGTGTTTTTGACAGTTTTTGAAATTTTCAAAAATCTGCCTCTCCCCTGACCGCGGACCTGCTTGGAAAAATGAGTAACTAAAATAAATAAAAACATTATTTTACTAATTTTTTTCAATGTTTTTTAAGCTAGTGCTAATTTAACCATTGCCACCCATTGCTAATCATTACTAAATGAAACAGAATTTGGGTGTTTTTTGACAGTTTTTAAAATTTTCAAAAGTCGGCCTCTCGAAATGACCGCGGACCTGCTTGGGAAAATTAGTCACTCAAAAAAGTAACAAAAAATGTATATACATTTTTTTCAACATTTTTACCCTTGCTCATGCATTGCATACATAGAGATGGGAAATGCAACAGAATTTGGGTGTTTTTTGACAGTTTTTGAAATTTGAAAAAGTCGGCCTCTCGCCCTGACCGCGCACCTGCTGGGAAAAATGAGTACCTCAAAAAAGTAACAAAAAATGTATATACATTTTTTTCAACATTTTTGCCCTTGTTCATGCATTGCATATGTGTAGATGTGAAATGCAACAGAATGTGGGTGTTCTTTGACAGTTTTTGAAATTTTAATGAATCGGCCTCTCGCCCTGACCGCGGACCTGGTGGGAAAAATGTGTAACTCAAAAAAGTAACAAAAAATCGTAATAATTCTTTTCAACGTTTTTTACCCTTGTTGATGCATTGCATACATAGAGATAGGAAATGCAACAGAATTTGGGTGTTTTTTGACAGTTTTTGAAATTTGACAAAATCGGCCTCTCGCCCTGACCGCGCACCTGCTGGGAAACATGAGTAACTCAAAAAAGTAACAAAAAATCGTAATAATTCTTTTCAACTTTATTTACCCTTGTTCATGCATTGCATACATGTAGATGGGAAATGCAACAGAATTTGGGTGTTCTATTACTGTTTTTGAAATTTGACAAATTTGGCCTCTCGCCCTGACCTGCTGCGAAAAATGAGTAACTCACATGAGTAACAAAAAATCGTAATTATTGTTTTCATCGTTTTTGACCCTTGTTCATGCAATTGTTTATGTGTAGATTTGAAACGGAACATAATTTGGGTGTTTTTTGACAGTTTTTGAAATTTTCTAAAATCTGCCTCTCCCCTGACCGCGGACCTGCTTGGAAAAATGAGTAACTAAAATAAATAAAAATATTATTTTACTAATTTTTTTCAATGTTTTTTAACCTAGTGCTAATTTAACCATTGCCACCCATTGCTAATCATTACTAAATGCAACAGAATTTGGGTGTTCTATTACTGTTTTTGAAATTTGACAAATTTGGCCTCTCGCCCTGACCTGCTGCGAAAAATGTGTAACTCACATGAGTAACAAAAAATCGTAATTATTGTTTTCATCGTTTTTGACCCTTGTTCATGCAATTGTTTATGTGTAGATTTGAAATGGAACATAATTTGGGTGTTTTTTGACAGTTTTTGAAATTTTCTTTTTCTCTCCCCTGACCGCGGACCTGCTTGGAAAAATGAGTAACTAAAATAAATAAAAATATTATTTTACTAATTTTTTTCAATGTTTTTTAACCTAGTGCTAATTTAACCATTGCCACCCATTGCTAATCATTACTAAATGAAACAGAATTTGGGTGTTTTTTGACAGTTTTTAAAATGTTCAAAAGTTGGCCTCTCGCCATGACCGCGGACCTGCTTGGAAAAATGAGTAACTCAAAAAAGTAACAAAAAATCGTAATAATTCTTTTCAACATTTTTTACCCTTGCTCATGCATTGCATACATAGAGATGGGAAATGCAACAGAATTTGGGTGTTTTTTGACTGTTTTTGAAATTTGAAAAAGTCGGCCTCTCGCCCTGACCGCGCACCTGCTGGGAAAAATGAGTAACTCAAAAAAGTAACAAAAATGTGAGTATGTAAGTGAGCATATTTTTTCATGTATTTAGACCTAGGCCTATGTGTTTGTAGTCATAGCAGTGAGTAACAATGTGTTATGGTGCGCCGTCACCAGCAGTGTTTTTTCATGTGTTATGGTGCGCCGTCACCAGCAGTGTTTTTTCATGTGTTACGGTGCGCCGTCACCAGTGTTTTGTTTTTGTTGTGGTGCGCGTAGGCTATTTCTGATTTTGTCAGTCATCTCATCTCTTATATGCTGTGTCTCTATGATCCTATCCTGTCCTATTCATTGTAGCCTGCTTGTGGACATTGCGTCATCACGTGCTGTAGTAGAGGGCCCGCCTTGATAATCCTGCTTAGGGGCCCGGTGTTGGCTCGTTACGCTGCTGCTCATGCATTGCATACATAGAGATGGGAAATGCAACAGAATTTGGGTGTTTTTTGTCAGTTTTTGAAATTTGAAAAAATCGGCCTCTCGCCCTGACCGCGCACCTGCTGGGAAAGATGAGTAACTCAAAAAAGTAACAAAAAATGTATATACATTTTTTTCAACATTTTTGCCCTTGTTCATGCATTGCATATGTGTAGATGTGAAATGCAACAGAATGTGGGTGTTCTTTGACAGTTTTTGAAATTTTAATGAATAGGCCTCTCGCCCTGACCGCGGACCTGGTGGGAAAAATGTGTAACTCAAAAAAGTAACAAAAAATCGTAATAATTCTTTTCAACGTTTTTTACCCTTGTTGATGCATTGCATACATAGAGATGGGAAATGCAACAGAATTTGGGTGTTTTTTGACAGTTTTTGAAATTTGACAAAATCGGCCTCTCGCCCTGACGGCGCACCTGCTGGGAAAGATGAGTAACTCAAAAAAGTAACAAAAAATGTATATACATTTTTTTCAACATTTTTGCCCTTGTTCATGCATTGCATATGTGTAGATGTGAAATGCAACAGAATGTGGGTGTTCTTTGACAGTTTTTGAAATTTTAATGAATCGGCCTCTCGCCCTGACCGCGGACCTGGTGGGAAAAATGTGTAACTCAAAAAAGTAACAAAAAATCGTAATAATTCTTTTCAACGTTTTTTACCCTTGTTGATGCATTGCATACATGTAGATGGGAAATGCAACAGAATTTGGGTGTTCTATTACTGTTTTTGAAATTTGACAAATTTGGCCTCTCGCCCTGACCTGCTGCGAAAAATGAGTAACTCACATGAGTAACAAAAAATCGTAATTATTGTTTTCATCGTTTTTGACCCTTGTTCATGCAATTGTTTATGTGTAGATTTGAAATGGAACATAATTTGGGTGTTTTTTGACAGTTTTTGAAATTTTCTTTTTCTCTCCCCTGACCGCGGACCTGCTTGGAAAAATGAGTAACTAAAATAAATAAAAATATTATTTTACTAATTTTTTTCAATGTTTTTTAACCTAGTGCTAATTTAACCATTGCCACCCATTGCTAATCATTACTAAATGAAACAGAATTTGGGTGTTTTTTGACAGTTTTTAAAATGTTCAAAAGTTGGCCTCTCGCCATGACCGCGGACCTGCTTGGAAAAATGAGTAACTCAAAAAAGTAACAAAAAATCGTAATAATTCTTTTCAACATTTTTTACCCTTGCTCATGCATTGCATACATAGAGATGGGAAATGCAACAGAATTTGGGTGTTTTTTGACTGTTTTTGAAATTTGAAAAAGTCGGCCTCTCGCCCTGACCGCGCACCTGCTGGGAAAAATGAGTAACTCAAAAAAGTAACAAAAAATGTGAGTATGTAAGTGAGCATATTTTTTCATGTATTTAGACCTAGGCCTATGTGTTTGTAGTCATAGCAGTGAGTAACAATGTGTTATGGTGCGCCGTCACCAGCAGTGTTTTTTCATGTGTTATGGTGCGCCGTCACCAGCAGTGTTTTTTCATGTGTTACGGTGCGCCGTCACCAGTGTTTTGTTTTTGTTGTGGTGCGCGTAGGCTATTTCTGATTTTGTCAGTCATCTCATCTCTTATATGCTGTGTCTCTATGATCCTATCCTGTCCTATTCATTGTAGCCTGCTTGTGGACATTGCGTCATCACGTGCTGTAGTAGAGGGCCCGCCTTGATAATCCTGCTTAGGGGCCCGGTGTTGGCTCGTTACGCTGCTGCTCATGCATTGCATACATAGAGATGGGAAATGCAACAGAATTTGGGTGTTTTTTGTCAGTTTTTGAAATTTGAAAAAATCGGCCTCTCGCCCTGACCGCGCACCTGCTGGGAAAGATGAGTAACTCAAAAAAGTAACAAAAAATGTATATACATTTTTTTCAACATTTTTGCCCTTGTTCATGCATTGCATATGTGTAGATGTGAAATGCAACAGAATGTGGGTGTTCTTTGACAGTTTTTGAAATTTTAATGAATAGGCCTCTCGCCCTGACCGCGGACCTGGTGGGAAAAATGTGTAACTCAAAAAAGTAACAAAAAATCGTAATAATTCTTTTCAACGTTTTTTACCCTTGTTGATGCATTGCATACATAGAGATGTGAAATGCAACAGAATGTGGGTGTTCTTTGACAGTTTTTGAAATTTTAATGAATCGGCCTCTCGCCCTGACCGCGGACCTGGTGGGAAAAATGTGTAACTCAAAAAAGTAACAAAAAATCGTAATAATTCTTTTCAACGTTTTTTACCCTTGTTGATGCATTGCATACATGTAGATGGGAAATGCAACAGAATTTGGGTGTTCTATTACTGTTTTTGAAATTTGACAAATTTGGCCTCTCGCCCTGACCTGCTGCGAAAAATGAGTAACTCACATGAGTAACAAAAAATCGTAATTATTGTTTTCATCGTTTTTGACCCTTGTTCATGCAATTGTTTATGTGTAGATTTGAAATGGAACATAATTTGGGTGTTTTTTGACAGTTTTTGAAATTTTCTAAAATCTGCCTCTCCCCTGACCGCGGACCTGCTTTGAAAAATGAGTAACTAAAATAAATAAAAATATTATTTTACTAATTTTTTTCAATGTTTTTTAACCTAGTGCTAATTTAACCATTGCCACCCATTGCTAATCATTACTAAATGAAACAGAATTTGGGTGTTTTTTGACAGTTTTTAAAATGTTCAAAAGTTGGCCTCTCGCCATGACCGCGGACCTGCTTGGAAAAATGAGTAACTCAAAAAAGTAACAAAAAATCGTAATAATTCTTTTCAACATTTTTTACCCTTGCTCATGCATTGCATACATAGAGATGGGAAATGCAACAGAATTTGGGTGTTTTTTGACAGTTTTTGAAATTTGAAAAAGTTGGCCTCTCGCCCCGACCGCGCACCTGCTGGGAAAAATGAGTAACTCAAAAAAGTAACAAAAAATGTGACTATGTAAGTGAGCATATTTTTTCATGTATTTAGACCTAGGCCTATGTGTTTGTAGTCATAGCAGTGAGTAACAATGTGTTATGGTGCGCCGTCACCAGCAGTGTTTTTTCATGTGTTATGGTGCGCCGTCACCAGCAGTGTTTTTTCATGTTTTACGGTCCGCCGTCACCAGTGTTTTGTTTTTGTTGTGGTGCGCGTAGGCTATTTCTGATTTTGTCAGTCATCTCATCTCTTATATGCTGTGTCTCTATGATCCTATCCTGTCCTATTCATTGTAGCCTGCTTGTGGACATTGCGTCATCACGTGCTGTAGTAGAGGGCCCGCCTTGATAATCCTGCTTAGGGGCCCGGTGTTGGCTCGTTACGCTGCTGCTCATGCATTGCATACATAGAGATGGGAAATGCAACAGAATTTGGGTGTTTTTTGACAGTTTTTGAAATTTTCAAAAATCGCCCTTTCTCCCTGACCTGCTGAGAAAAATGATTAACTCAAAAAATTAACAAAAACTCGTAATAATTCTTTTCAACGTTTTTTACCCTTGTTCATCCATTGCATACATAGAGATGGGATATGCAACAGAATTTGGGTGTTTTTTGACAGTTTTTGAAATTTTAAAAAACCGGCCTCTCGCCCTGACCGCGCACCTGCTCGGAAAAATGAGTAATTCAAAAAAGTAATAAAAAATCGGAATAATTCTTTTCATCGTTTTTTACCCTTGTTTATGCAATTGTTTATGTGTAGTTCTGAAATCGAACAGAATTTGGGTGTTTTTTGACAGTTTTTGAAATTTTCAAAAATCTGCCCCTCCCCTGACTTGCTGGGAAAAATGAGTAACTAAAATGAATAATAAAAATTATTTTACTATTTTTTTTCAATGTTTTTTACCCTAGTGCTAATTTAACCATTGCTAATCATAACTAATTGAAACAGAATTTGGGTGTTTTTTGACAGTTTTTCAAATTTTCAAAAATCGGCCTTTCGCCCTGACCTGCTGGGAAAAATGAGTAACTCAAAAAAGAAATAAAAAATCGTAATAATTCTTTTCAACGTTATTTACCCTTGTTCATTTATTGCATACATCTAGATGGGAAATGCAACAGAATATGGGTGTTTTATTACAGTTTTTGAAATTTTAATGAATCGGCCTCTCGCCCTGATCGCGGACCTGGTGGGAAAAATGTGTAACTCAAAAAAGTAACAAAAAATCGTAATAATTCTTTTCATCGTTTTTGACCCTTGTTCATGCAATTGTTTATGTGTAGATTTGAAATGGAACAGAATTTGGGTGTTTTTGACAGTTTTTGAAATTTTCAAAAATCTGCCTCTCCCCTGACCGCGGACCTGCTTGGAAAAATTAGTAACTAAAATAAATAAAAACATTATTTTACTAATTTTTTTCAATGTTTTTTAAGCTAGTGCTAATTTAACCATTGCCACCCATTGCTAATCATTACTAAATGATACAGAATTTGGGTGTTTTTTGACAGTTTTTAAAATTTTCAAAAGTCGGCCTCTTTAAATGACCGCGGACCTGCTTGGGAAAATTAGTCACTCAAAAAAGTAACAAAAAATGTATATACATTTTTTTCAACATTTTTACCCTTGCTCATGCATTGCATACATAGAGATGGGAAATGCAACAGAATTTGGGTGTTTTTTGACAGTTTTTGAAATTTGAAAAAGTCGGCCTCTCGCCCTGACCGCGCACCTGCTGGGAAAAATGAGTAACTCAAAAAAGTAACAAAAAATGTATATACATTTTTTTCAACATTTTTGCCCTTGTTCATGCATTGCATATGTGTAGATGTGAAATGCAACAGAATGTGGGTGTTCTTTGACAGTTTTTGAAATTTTAATGAATAGGCCTCTCGCCCTGACCGCGGACCTGGTGGGAAAAATGTGTAACTCAAAAAAGTAACAAAAAATCGTAATAATTCTTTTCAACGTTTTTTACCCTTGTTGATGCATTGCATACATAGAGATGGGAAATGCAACAGAATTTGGGTGTTTTTTGACAGTTTTTGAAATTTGACAAAATCGGCCTCTCGCCCTGACGGCGCACCTGCTGGGAAAGATGAGTAACTCAAAAAAGTAACAAAAAATGTATATACATTTTTTTCAACATTTTTGCCCTTGTTCATGCATTGCATATGTGTAGATGTGAAATGCAACAGAATGTGGGTGTTCTTTGACAGTTTTTGAAATTTTAATGAATCGGCCTCTCGCCCTGACCGCGGACCTGGTGGGAAAAATGTGTAACTCAAAAAAGTAACAAAAAATCGTAATAATTCTTTTCAACGTTTTTTACCCTTGTTGATGCATTGCATACATGTAGATGGGAAATGCAACAGAATTTGGGTGTTCTATTACTGTTTTTGAAATTTGACAAATTTGGCCTCTCGCCCTGACCTGCTGCGAAAAATGAGTAACTCACATGAGTAACAAAAAATCGTAATTATTGTTTTCATCGTTTTTGACCCTTGTTCATGCAATTGTTTATGTGTAGATTTGAAATGGAACATAATTTGGGTGTTTTTTGACAGTTTTTGAAATTTTCTTTTTCTCTCCCCTGACCGCGGACCTGCTTGGAAAAATGAGTAACTAAAATAAATAAAAATATTATTTTACTAATTTTTTTCAATGTTTTTTAACCTAGTGCTAATTTAACCATTGCCACCCATTGCTAATCATTACTAAATGAAACAGAATTTGGGTGTTTTTTGACAGTTTTTAAAATGTTCAAAAGTTGGCCTCTCGCCATGACCGCGGACCTGCTTGGAAAAATGAGTAACTCAAAAAAGTAACAAAAAATCGTAATAATTCTTTTCAACATTTTTTACCCTTGCTCATGCATTGCATACATAGAGATGGGAAATGCAACAGAATTTGGGTGTTTTTTGACTGTTTTTGAAATTTGAAAAAGTCGGCCTCTCGCCCTGACCGCGCACCTGCTGGGAAAAATGAGTAACTCAAAAAAGTAACAAAAAATGTGAGTATGTAAGTGAGCATATTTTTTCATGTATTTAGACCTAGGCCTATGTGTTTGTAGTCATAGCAGTGAGTAACAATGTGTTATGGTGCGCCGTCACCAGCAGTGTTTTTTCATGTGTTATGGTGCGCCGTCACCAGCAGTGTTTTTTCATGTGTTACGGTGCGCCGTCACCAGTGTTTTGTTTTTGTTGTGGTGCGCGTAGGCTATTTCTGATTTTGTCAGTCATCTCATCTCTTATATGCTGTGTCTCTATGATCCTATCCTGTCCTATTCATTGTAGCCTGCTTGTGGACATTGCGTCATCACGTGCTGTAGTAGAGGGCCCGCCTTGATAATCCTGCTTAGGGGCCCGGTGTTGGCTCGTTACGCTGCTGCTCATGCATTGCATACATAGAGATGGGAAATGCAACAGAATTTGGGTGTTTTTTGTCAGTTTTTGAAATTTGAAAAAATCGGCCTCTCGCCCTGACCGCGCACCTGCTGGGAAAGATGAGTAACTCAAAAAAGTAACAAAAAATGTATATACATTTTTTTCAACATTACTAATTGAAACAGATTTGGGTGTTTTTTGACAGTTTTTGAAATTTTCAAAAAATCGGCCTTTCGCCCTGACCTGCTGGGAAAAATGAGTAACTCAAAAAAATAAAAATCGTAATAATTCTTTTCAACGTTATTTCCTTGTTCATTTATTGCATACATGTAGATGGAAATGCAACAGAATTTGGGTGTTTTTTGACAGTTTTTGAAATTTTACAAAATCGGCCTCTCGCCCTGATCGCGGACCTGGTGGGAAAAATGTGTAACTCAAAAAAGTAACAAAAAATCGTAATAATTCTTTTCAACGTTTTTTACCCTTGTTGATGCATTGCATACATAGAGATGGGAAATGCAACAGAATTTGGGTGTTTTTTGACAGTTTTTGAAATTTGACAAATTTGGCCTCTCGCCCTGACCTGCTGCGAAAAATGAGTAACTCACATGAGTAACAAAAAATCGTAATTATTGTTTTCATCGTTTTTGACCCTTGTTCATGCAATTGTTTATGTGTAGATTTGAAATGGAACATAATTTGGGTGTTTTTTGACAGTTTTTGAAATTTTCTAAAATCTGCCTCTCCCCTGACCGCGGACCTGCTTGGAAAAATGAGTAACTAAAATAAATAAAAATATTATTTTACTAATTTTTTTCAATGTTTTTTAACCTAGTGCTAATTTAACCATTGCCACCCATTGCTAATCATTACTAAATGAAACAGAATTTGGGTGTTTTTTGACAGTTTTTAAAATTTTCAAAAGTCGGCCTCTCGAAATGACCGCGGACCTGCTTGGGAAAATTAGTCACTCAAAAAAGTAACAAAAAATGTATATACATTTTTTTCAACATTTTTACCCTTGCTCATGCATTGCATACATAGAGATGGGAAATGCAACAGAATTTGGGTGTTTTTTGACAGTTTTTGAAATTTGAAAAAGTCGGCCTCTCGCCCTGACCGCGCACCTGCTGGGAAAAATGAGTAACTCAAAAAAGTAACAAAAAATGTATATACATTTTTTTCAACATTTTTGCCCTTGTTCATGCATTGCATATGTGTAGATGTGAAATGCAACAGAATGTGGGTGTTCTTTGACAGTTTTTGAAATTTTAATGAATCGGCCTCTCGCCCTGACCGCGGACCTGGTGGGGAAAAATGAGTAACTCAAAAAAGTTACAAAAAATGTATATAATTTTTTCAACATTTTTGCCCTTGTTCATGCATTGCGTACATGTAGATGTGAAATGCAACAGATTGTGGGTGTTCTTTGACAGTTTTTGAAATTTGAAAAATCGGCCTCTCGCCCTGACCGCGGACCTGGTGGGGAAAATGTGTAACTCAAAAAAGTAACAAAAAATCGTAATAATTCTTTTCAACGTTTTTTACCCTTGTTGATGCATTGCATACATAGAGATGGGAAATGCAACAGAATTTGGGTGTTTTTTGACAGTTTTTGAAATTTGACAAAATCGGCCTCTCGCCCTGACCGCGCACCTGCTGGGAAACATGAGTAACTCAAAAAAGTAACAAAAAATCGTAATAATTTTTCACTTTATTTACCCTGTTCATCATGCATACTGTAGATGGGAAATGCAACAGAATTTGGGTGTTTTATTACTGTTTTTGAAATTTTAAAAAATTGGCCTCTCGCCCTGACCTGCTGCGAAAAATGAGTAACTCACATGAGTAACAAAAAATCGTAATCATTGTTTTCATCGTTTTTGACCCTTGTTCATGCAATTGTTTATGTGTAGACTTGAAATGGAACAGAATTTGGGTGTTTTTGACAGTTTTTGAAATTTTCAAAAATCTGCCCCTCCCCTGACTTGCTGGGAAAAATGAGTAACTAAAATGAATAATAAAAATTATTTTACTATTTTTTTTCAATGTTTTTTACCCTAGTGCTAATTTAACCATTGCTAATCATAACTAATTGAAACAGAATTTGGGTGTTTTTTGACAGTTTTTCAAATTTTCAAAAATCGGCCTTTCGCCCTGACCTGCTGGGAAAAATGAGTAACTCAAAAAAGAAATAAAAAATCGTAATAATTCTTTTCAACGTTATTTACCCTTGTTCATTTATTGCATACATGTAGATGGGAAATGCAACAGAATTTGGGTGTTTTATTACAGTTTTTGAAATTTTAATGAATCGGCCTCTCGCCCTGATCGCGGACCTGGTGGGAAAAATGTGTAACTCAAAAAAGTAACAAAAAATCGTAATAATTCTTTTCAACGTTTTTTACCCTTGTTGATGCATTGCATACATAGAGATGGGAAATGCAACAGAATTTGGGTGTTTTTTGACAGTTTTTGAAATTTGACAAATTTGGCCTCTCGCCCTGACCTGCTGCGAAAAATGAGTAACTCACATGAGTAACAAAAAATCGTAATTATTGTTTTCATCGTTTTTGACCCTTGTTCATGCAATTGTTTATGTGTAGATTTGAAATGGAACATAATTTGGGTGTTTTTTGACAGTTTTTGAAATTTTCTAAAATCTGCCTCTCCCCTGACCGCGGACCTGCTTGGAAAAATGAGTAACTAAAATAAATAAAAATATTATTTTACTAATTTTTTTCAATGTTTTTTAACCTAGTGCTAATTTAACCATTGCCACCCATTGCTAATCATTACTAAATGAAACAGAATTTGGGTGTTTTTTGACAGTTTTTAAAATGTTCAAAAGTTGGCCTCTCGCCATGACCGCGGACCTGCTTGGAAAAATGAGTAACTCAAAAAAGTAACAAAAAATCGTAATAATTCTTTTCAACATTTTTTACCCTTGCTCATGCATTGCATACATAGAGATGGGAAATGCAACAGAATTTGGGTGTTTTTTGACCGTTTTTGAAATTTGAAAAAGTCGGCCTCTCGCCCTGACCGCGCACCTGCTGGGAAAAATTAGTAACTCAAAAAAGTAACAAAAAATGTGATTATGTAAGTGAGCATATTTTTTCATGTATTTAGACCTAGGCCTATGTGTTTGTAGTCATAGCAGTGAGTAACAATGTGTTATGGTGCGCCGTCACCAGCAGTGTTTTTTCATGTGTTATGGTGCGCCGTCACCAGCAGTGTTTTTTCATGTGTTACGGTGCGCCGTCACCAGTGTTTTGTTTTTGTTGTGGTGCGCGTAGGCTATTTCTGATTTTGTCAGTCATCTCATCTCTTATATGCTGTGTCTCTATGATCCTATCCTGTCCTATTCATTGTAGCCTGCTTGTGGACATTGCGTCATCACGTGCTGTAGTAGAGGGCCCGCCTTGATAATCCTCCTTAGGGGCCCGGTGTTGGCTCGTTACGCTGCTGCTCATGCATTGCATACATAGAGATGGGAAATGCAACAGAATTTGGGTGTTTTTTGTCAGTTTTTGAAATTTGAAAAAATCGGCCTCTCGCCCTGACCGCGCACCTGCTGGGAAAGATGAGTAACTCAAAAAAGTAACAAAAAATGTATATACATTTTTTTCAACATTTTTGCCCTTGTTCATGCATTGCATATGTGTAGATGTGAAATGCAACAGAATGTGGGTGTTCTTTGACAGTTTTTGAAATTTTAATGAATCGGCCTCTCGCCCTGACCGCGGACCTGGTGGGAAAAATGTGTAACTCAAAAAAGTAACAAAAAATCGTAATAATTCTTTTGAACGTTTTTTACCCTTGTTGATGCATTGCATACATAGAGATGGGAAATGCAACAGAATTTGGGTGTTTTTTGACAGTTTTTGAAATTTGACAAAATCGGCCTCTCGCCCTGACGGCGCACCTGCTGGGAAAGATGAGTAACTCAAAAAAGTAACAAAAAATGTATATACATTTTTTTCAACATTTTTGCCCTTGTTCATGCATTGCGTATGTGTAGATGTGAAATGCAACAGATTGTGGGTGTTCTTTGACGGTTTTTGAAATTTTAATGAATCGGCCTCTCGCCCTGATCGCGGACCTGGTGGGAAAAATGTGTAACTCAAAAAAGTAACAAAAAATCGTAATAATTCTTTTCAACGTTTTTTACCCTTGTTGATGCATTGCATACATAGAGATGGGAAATGCAACAGAATTTGGGTGTTTTTTGACAGTTTTTGAAATTTGACAAAATCGGCCTCTCGCCCTGACCGCGCACCTGCTGGGAAAAATGAGTAACTCAAAAAAGTAACAAAAAATCGTAATAATTCTTTTCAACATTTTTTACCCTTGCTCATGCATTGCATACATAGAGATGGGAAATGCAACAGAATTTGGGTGTTTTTTGACAGTTTTTGAAATTTGAAAAAGTCGGCCTCTCGCCCTGACCGCGCACCTGCTGGGAAAAATGAGTAACTCAAAAAAGTAACAAAAAATCGTAATAATTCTTTTCAACATTTTTTACCCTTGCTCATGCATTGCATACATAGAGATGGGAAATGCAACAGAATTTGGGTGTTTTTTGACAGTTTTTAAAATTTTCAAAAGTCGGCCTCTCGAAATGACCGCGGACCTGCTTGGGAAAATTAGTCACTCAAAAAAGTAACAAAAAATGTATATACATTTTTTTCAACATTTTTACCCTTGCTCATGCATTGCATATGTGTAGATGTGAAATGCAACAGAATTTGGGTGTTTTTTGACAGTTTTTAAAATTTTCAAAAATCGCCCTTTCGCCCTGACCTGCTTGGGAAAATTAGTCACTCAAAAAAGTAACAAAAAATGTATATACATTTTTTTCAACATTTTTACCCTTGCTCATGCATTGCATACATAGAGATGGGAAATGCAACAGAATTTGGGTGTTTTTTGACAGTTTTTGAAATTTGAAAAAGTCGGCCTCTCGCCCTGACCGCGCACCTGCTGGGAAAAATGAGTAACTCAAAAAAGTAACAAAAAATGTATATACATTTTTTTCAACATTTTTGCCCTTGTTCATGCATTGCATATGTGTAGATGTGAAATGCAACAGAATGTGGGTGTTCTTTGACAGTTTTTGAAATTTTAATGAATCGGCCTCTCGCCCTGACCGCGGACCTGGTGGGAAAAATGAGTAACTCAAAAAATTTACAAAAAATGTATATACATTTTTTTCAACATTTTTGCCCTTGTTCATGCATTGCGTATGTGTAGATGTGAAATGCAACAGATTGTGGGTGTTCTTTGACAGTTTATGAAATTTTAATGAATCGGCCTCTCGCCCTGATCGCGGACCTGGTGGGGAAAATGTGTAACTCAAAAAAGTAACAAAAAATCGTAATAATTCTTTTCAACGTTTTTTACCCTTGTTGATGCATTGCATACATGTAGATGGGAAATGCAACAGAATTTGGGTGTTTTATTACTGTTTTTGAAATTTTAAAAAATTGGCCTCTCGCCCTGACCTGCTGCGAAAAATGAGTAACTCACATGAGTAACAAAAAATCGTAATCATTGTTTTCATCGTTTTTGACCCTTGTTCATGCAATTGTTTATGTGTAGCTTTGAAATGGAACAGAATTTGGGTGTTTTTGACAGTTTTTGAAATTTTCAAAAATCTGCCTCTCCCCTGACCGCGGACCTGCTTGGAAAAATTAGTAACTAAAATAAATAAAAACATTATTTTACTAATTTTTTTCAATGTTTTTTAAGCTAGTGCTAATTTAACCATTGCCACCCATTGCTAATCATTACTAAATGAAACAGAATTTGGGTGTTTTTTGACAGTTTTTAAAATTTTCAAAAGTCGGCCTCTCGAAATGACCGCGGACCTGCTTGGGAAAATTAGTCACTCAAAAAAGTAACAAAAAATGTATATACATTTTTTTCAACATTTTTACCCTTGCTCATGCATTGCATACATAGAGATGGGAAATGCAACAGAATTTGGGTGTTTTTTGACAGTTTTTGAAATTTGAAAAAGTCGGCCTCTCGCCCTGACCGCGCACCTGCTGGGAAAAATGAGTAACTCAAAAAAGTAACAAAAAATGTATATACATTTTTTTCAACATTTTTGCCCTTGTTCATGCATTGCGTATGTGTAGATGTGAAATGCAACAGATTGTGGGTGTTCTTTGACAGTTTTTGAAATTTTAATGAATCGGCCTCTCGCCCTGATCGCGGACCTGGTGGGGAAAATGTGTAACTCAAAAAAGTAACAAAAAATCGTAATAATTCTTTTCAACGTTTTTTACCCTTGTTGATGCATTGCATACATAGAGATGGGAAATGCAACAGAATTTGGGTGTTTTTTGACAGTTTTTGAAATTTGACAAAATCGGCCTCTCGCCCTGACCGCGCACCTGCTGGGAAACATGAGTAACTCAAAAAAGTAACAAAAAATCGTAATAATTCTTTTCAACTTTATTTACCCTTGTTCATGCATTGCATACATGTAGATGGGAAATGCAACAGAATTTGGGTGTTTTATTACTGTTTTTGAAATTTTAAAAAATTGGCCTCTCGCCCTGACCTGCTGCGAAAAATGAGTAACTCACATGAGTAACAAAAAATCGTAATCATTGTTTTCATCGTTTTTGACCCTTGTTCATGCAATTGTTTATGTGTAGATTTGAAATGGAACAGAATTTGGGTGTTTTTGACAGTTTTTGAAATTTTCAAAAATCTGCCTCTCCCCTGACCGCGGACCTGCTTGGAAAAATTAGTAACTAAAATAAATAAAAACATTATTTTACTAATTTTTTTCAATGTTTTTTAAGCTAGTGCTAATTTAACCATTGCCACCCATTGCTAATCATTACTAAATGAAACAGAATTTGGGTGTTTTTTGACAGTTTTTAAAATTTTCAAAAGTCGGCCTCTCGAAATGACCGCGGACCTGCTTGGGAAAATTAGTCACTCAAAAAAGTAACAAAAAATGTATATACATTTTTTTCAACATTTTTACCCTTGCTCATGCATTGCATACATAGAGATGGGAAATGCAACAGAATTTGGGTGTTTTTTGACAGTTTTTGAAATTTGAAAAAGTCGGCCTCTCGCCCTGACCGCGCACCTGCTGGGAAAAATGAGTAACTCAAAAAAGTAACAAAAAATGTATATACATTTTTTTCAACATTTTTGCCCTTGTTCATGCATTGCATATGTGTAGATGTGAAATGCAACAGAATGTGGGTGTTCTTTGACAGTTTTTGAAATTTTAATGAATCGGCCTCTCGCCCTGACCGCGGACCTGGTGGGAAAAATGAGTAACTCAAAAAATTTACAAAAAATGTATATACATTTTTTTCAACATTTTTGCCCTTGTTCATGCATTGCGTATGTGTAGATGTGAAATGCAACAGATTGTGGGTGTTCTTTGACAGTTTTTGAAATTTTAATGAATCGGCCTCTCGCCCTGATCGCGGACCTGGTGGGGAAAATGTGTAACTCAAAAAAGTAACAAAAAATCGTAATAATTCTTTTCAACGTTTTTTACCCTTGTTGATGCATTGCATACATAGAGATGGGAAATGCAACAGAATTTGGGTGTTTTTTGACAGTTTTTGAAATTTGACAAAATCGGCCTCTCGCCCTGACCGCGCACCTGCTGGGAAACATGAGTAACTCAAAAAAGTAACAAAAAATCGTAATAATTCTTTTCAACTTTATTTACCCTTGTTCATGCATTGCATACATGTAGATGGGAAATGCAACAGAATTTGGGTGTTTTATTACTGTTTTTGAAATTTTAAAAAATTGGCCTCTCGCCCTGACCTGCTGCGAAAAATGAGTAACTCACATGAGTAACAAAAAATCGTAATCATTGTTTTCATCGTTTTTGACCCTTGTTCATGCAATTGTTTATGTGTAGATTTGAAATGGAACAGAATTTGGGTGTTTTTGACAGTTTTTGAAATTTTCTAAAATCTGCCTCTCCCCTGACCGCGGACCTGCTTGGAAAAATTAGTAACTAAAATAAATAAAAACATTATTTTACTAATTTTTTTCAATGTTTTTTAAGCTAGTGCTAATTTAACCATTGCCACCCATTGCTAATCATTACTAAATGAAACAGAATTTGGGTGTTTTTTGACAGTTTTTAAAATTTTCAAAAGTCGGCCTCTCGAAATGACCGCGGACCTGCTTGGGAAAATTAGTCACTCAAAAAAGTAACAAAAAATGTATATACATTTTTTTCAACATTTTTACCCTTGCTCATGCATTGCATACATAGAGATGGGAAATGCAACAGAATTTGGGTGTTTTTTGACAGTTTTTGAAATTTGAAAAAGTCGGCCTCTCGCCCTGACCGCGCACCTGCTGGGAAAAATGAGTAACTCAAAAAAGTAACAAAAAATGTATATACATTTTTTTCAACATTTTTGCCCTTGTTCATGCATTGCATATGTGTAGATGTGAAATGCAACAGAATGTGGGTGTTCTTTGACAGTTTTTGAAATTTTAATGAATCGGCCTCTCGCCCTGACCGCGGACCTGGTGGGAAAAATGAGTAACTCAAAAAATTTACAAAAAATGTATATACATTTTTTTCAACATTTTTGCCCTTGTTCATGCATTGCGTATGTGTAGATGTGAAATGCAACAGATTGTGGGTGTTCTTTGACAGTTTTTGAAATTTTAATGAATCGGCCTCTCGCCCTGATCGCGGACCTGGTGGGGAAAATGTGTAACTCAAAAAAGTAACAAAAAATCGTAATAATTCTTTTCAACGTTTTTTACCCTTGTTGATGCATTGCATACATAGAGATGGGAAATGCAACAGAATTTGGGTGTTTTTTGACAGTTTTTGAAATTTGACAAAATCGGCCTCTCGCCCTGACCGCGCACCTGCTGGGAAACATGAGTAACTCAAAAAAGTAACAAAAAATCGTAATAATTCTTTTCAACTTTATTTACCCTTGTTCATGCATTGCATACATGTAGATGGGAAATGCAACAGAATTTGGGTGTTTTATTACTGTTTTTGAAATTTTAAAAAATTGGCCTCTCGCCCTGACCTGCTGCGAAAAATGAGTAACTCACATGAGTAACAAAAAATCGTAATCATTGTTTTCATCGTTTTTGACCCTTGTTCATGCAATTGTTTATGTGTAGATTTGAAATGGAACAGAATTTGGGTGTTTTTGACAGTTTTTGAAATTTTCAAAAATCTGCCTCTCCCCTCCGCGACTTGCTTGGGAAAAATGAGTAACTAAAATGAATAATAAAAATTATTTTACTATTTTTTTTCAATGTTTTTTACCCTAGTGCTAATTTAACCATTGCTAATCATAACTAATTGAAACAGAATTTGGGTGTTTTTTGACAGTTTTTCAAATTTTCAAAAATCGGCCTTTCGCCCTGACCTGCTGGGAAAAATGAGTAACTCAAAAAAGAAATAAAAAATCGTAATAATTCTTTTCAACGTTATTTACCCTTGTTCATTTATTGCATACATGTAGATGGGAAATGCAACAGAATTTGGGTGTTTTATTACAGTTTTTGAAATTTTAATGAATCGGCCTCTCGCCCTGATCGCGGACCTGGTGGGAAAAATGTGTAACTCAAAAAAGTAACAAAAAATCGTAATAATTCTTTTCAACGTTTTTTACCCTTGTTGATGCATTGCATACATAGAGATGGGAAATGCAACAGAATTTGGGTGTTTTTTGACAGTTTTTGAAATTTGACAAAATCGGCCTCTCGCCCTGACCGCGCACCTGCTGGGAAAAATGAGTAACTCAAAAAAGTAACAAAAAATGTATATACATTTTTTTCAACATTTTTGCCCTTGTTCATGCATTGCATATGTGTAGATGTGAAATGCAACAGAATGTGGGTGTTCTTTGACAGTTTTTGAAATTTTAATGAATAGGCCTCTCGCCCTGACCGCGGACCTGTGGGGAAAAATTGTACTCAAAAAAGTAACAAAAAATGTAATAATTTTTTCAACGTTTTTTACCCTTGTATGCATTGCATACTAGAGATGGGAAATGCAACAGATTTGGGTGTTTTTTGACAGTTTTTGAAATTTGAAAAATCGGCCTCTCGCCCTGACCGCGCACCTGCTGGGAAAAATGAGTAACTCAAAAAAGTAACAAAAAATGTATATACATTTTTTTCAACATTTTTGCCCTTGTTCATGCATTGCGTATGTGTAGATGTGAAATGCAACAGATTGTGGGTGTTCTTTGACAGTTTTTGAAATTTTAATGAATCGGCCTCTCGCCCTGATCGCGGACCTGGTGGGGAAAATGTGTAACTCAAAAAAGTAACAAAAAATCGTAATAATTCTTTTCAACGTTTTTTACCCTTGTTGATGCATTGCATACATAGAGATGGGAAATGCAACAGATTTGGGTGTTTTTTGACAGTTTTTGAAATTTGACAAAATCGGCCTCTCGCCCTGACCGCGCACCTGCTGGGGAAACATGAGTAACTCAAAAAAGTAACAAAAAATCGTAATAATTCTTTTCAACTTTATTTACCCTTGTTCATGCATTGCATACATGTAGATGGGAAATGCAACAGAATTTGGGTGTTTTATTACTGTTTTTGAAATTTTAAAAAATTGGCCTCTCGCCCTGACCTGCTGCGAAAAATGAGTAACTCACATGAGTAACAAAAAATCGTAATCATTGTTTTCATCGTTTTTGACCCTTGTTCATGCAATTGTTTATGTGTAGACTTTGAAATGGAACAGAATTTGGGTGTTTTTGACAGTTTTTGAAATTTTCAAAAATCTGCCTCTCCCCTGACCGCGGACCTGCTTGGAAAAATTAGTAACTAAAATAAATAAAAACATTATTTTACTAATTTTTTTCAATGTTTTTTAAGCTAGTGCTAATTTAACCATTGCCACCCATTGCTAATCATTACTAAATGAAACAGAATTTGGGTGTTTTTTGACAGTTTTTAAAATTTTCAAAAGTCGGCCTCTCGAAATGACCGCGGACCTGCTTGGGAAAATTAGTCACTCAAAAAAGTAACAAAAAATGTATATACATTTTTTTCAACATTTTTACCCTTGCTCATGCATTGCATACATAGAGATGGGAAATGCAACAGAATTTGGGGTGTTTTTTGACAGTTTTTGAAATTTGAAAAAGTCGGCCTCTCGCCCTGACCGCGCACCTGCTGGGAAAAATGAGTAACTCAAAAAAGTAACAAAAAATGTATATACATTTTTTTCAACATTTTTGCCCTTGTTCATGCATTGCATATGTGTAGATGTGAAATGCAACAGAATGTGGGTGTTCTTTGACAGTTTTTGAAATTTTAATGAATCGGCCTCTCGCCCTGACCGCGGACCTGGTGGGAAAAATGAGTAACTCAAAAAATTTACAAAAAATGTATATACATTTTTTTCAACATTTTTGCCCTTGTTCATGCATTGCGTATGTGTAGATGTGAAATGCAACAGATTGTGGGTGTTCTTTGACAGTTTTTGAAATTTTAATGAATCGGCCTCTCGCCCTGATCGCGGACCTGGTGGGGAAAATGTGTAACTCAAAAAAGTAACAAAAAATCGTAATAATTCTTTTCAACGTTTTTTACCCTTGTTGATGCATTGCATACATAGAGATGGGAAATGCAACAGAATTTGGGTGTTTTTTGACAGTTTTTGAAATTTGACAAAATCGGCCTCTCGCCCTGACCGCGCACCTGCTGGGAAACATGAGTAACTCAAAAAAGTAACAAAAAATCGTAATAATTCTTTTCAACTTTATTTACCCTTGTTCATGCATTGCATACATGTAGATGGGAAATGCAACAGAATTTGGGTGTTTTATTACTGTTTTTGAAATTTTAAAAAATTGGCCTCTCGCCCTGACCTGCTGCGAAAAATGAGTAACTCACATGAGTAACAAAAAATCGTAATCATTGTTTTCATCGTTTTTGACCCTTGTTCATGCAATTGTTTATGTGTAGATTTGAAATGGAACAGAATTTGGGTGTTTTTGACAGTTTTTGAAATTTTCTAAAAATCTGCCTCTCCCCTGACCGCGGACCTGCTTGGAAAAATTAGTAACTAAAATAAATAAAAAACATTATTTTACTAATTTTTTTCAATGTTTTTTAAGCTAGTGCTAATTTAACCATTGCCACCCATTGCTAATCATTACTAAATGAAACAGAATTTGGGTGTTTTTTGACAGTTTTTAAAATTTTCAAAAGTCGGCCTCTCGAAATGACCGCGGACCTGCTTGGGAAAATTAGTCACTCAAAAAAGTAACAAAAAATGTATATACATTTTTTTCAACATTTTTACCCTTGCTCATGCATTGCATACATAGAGATGGGAAATGCAACAGAATTTGGGTGTTTTTTGACAGTTTTTGAAATTTGAAAAAGTCGGCCTCTCGCCCTGACCGCGCACCTGCTGGGAAAAATGAGTAACTCAAAAAAGTAACAAAAAATGTATATACATTTTTTTCAACATTTTTGCCCTTGTTCATGCATTGCATATGTGTAGATGTGAAATGCAACAGAATGTGGGTGTTCTTTGACAGTTTTTGAAATTTTCAAATGAATCGCCCTCTCGCCTGACCGCGGACCTGGTGGGAAAAATGAGTAACTCAAAAAATTAACAAAAAATCGTAATAATTCTTTTCAACGTTTTTTGACCCTTGTTCATGCATTGCGTTTCGTAGAGATGGGAAATGCAACAGATTGTGGGTGTTTTTTGACAGTTTTTTGAAATTTTAATAATCGGCCTCTCGCCCTGATCGCGCACCTGGTGGTGAAACATGAGTAACTCAAAAAAGTAACAAAAAATCGTAATAATTCTTTTCAACTTTATTTACCCTTGTTCATGCATTGCATACATGTAGATGGGAAATGCAACAGAATTTGGGTGTTTTATTACTGTTTTTGAAATTTTAAAAAATTGGCCTCTCGCCCTGACCTGCTGCGAAAAATGAGTAACTCACATGAGTACCAAAAAATCGTAATTATTGTTTTCATCGTTTTTGACCCTTGTTCATGCAATTGTTTATGTGTAGATTTGAAATGGAACATAATTTGGGTGTTTTTTGACAGTTTTTGAAATTTTAATGAATCGGACTCTCGTCCTGACCGCGGACCTGGTGGGAAAAATGAGTAACTCAAAAAAGAAATAAAAAATCGTAATAATTCTTTTCAACGTTATTTACCCTTGTTCATGCATTGCATACATGTAGATGGGAAATGCAACAGAATTTGGGTGTTTTATTACAGCTTTTGAAATTTTCAAAAATTGGCCTCTCGCCCTAACCTGCTGCGAAAAATGAGTAACTCACATGAGTAACAAAAAATCGTAATCATTGTTTTCATCGTTTTTGACCCTTGTTCATGCAATTGTTTATGTGTAGATTTGAAATGGAACAGAATTTGGGTGTTTTTGACAGTTTTTGAAATTTTCAAAATCTGCCTCTCCCCTGACCGCGGACCTGCTTGGAAAAATGAGTAACTAAAATAAATAAAAACATTATTTTACTAATTTTTTTCAATGTTTTTTAAGCTAGTGCTAATTTAACCATTGCCACCCATTGCTAATCATTACTAAATGAAACAGAATTTGGGTGTTTTTTGACAGTTTTTAAAATTTTCAAAAGTCGGCCTCTCGAAATGACCGCGGACCTGCTTGGGAAAATTAGTCACTCAAAAAAGTAACAAAAAATGTATATACATTTTTTTCAACATTTTTACCCTTGCTCATGCATTGCATACATAGAGATGGGAAATGCAACAGAATTTGGGTGTTTTTTGACAGTTTTTGAAATTTGAAAAAGTCGGCCTCTCGCCCTGACCGCGCACCTGCTGGGAAAAATGAGTAACTCAAAAAAGTAACAAAAAATGTATATACATTTTTTTCAACATTTTTGCCCTTGTTCATGCATTGCATATGTGTAGATGTGAAATGCAACAGAATGTGGGTGTTCTTTGACAGTTTTTAAAATTTTCAAAAATCGCCCTTTCGCTCTGACCTGCTGAGAAAAATGAGTAACTCAAAAAATTAACAAAAACTCGTAATAATTCTTTTCAACGTTTTTTACCCTTGTTCATGCATTGCATTCATAGAGATGGGATATGCAACAGAATTTGGGTGTTTTTTGACAGTTTTTGAAATTTTAAAAACCGGCCTCTCGCCCTGACCGCGCACCTGCTCGGAATAATGAGTAATTCAAAAAAGTAATAAAAAATCGGAATAATTCTTTTCATCGTTTTTTACCCTTGTTTATGCAATTGTTTATGTGTAGTTCTGAAATCGAACAGAATTTGGGTGTTTTTTGACAGTTTTTGAAATTTTCAAAAATCTGCCCCTCCCCTGACTTGCTGGGAAAAATGAGTAACTAAAATGAATAAAAAAATTATTTTACTAATTTTTTTCAATGTTTTTTACCCTAGTGCTAATTTAACCATTGCTAATCATAACTAATTGAAACAGAATTTGGGTGTTTTTTGACAGTTTTTCAAATTTTCAAAAATCGGCCTTTCGCCCTGACCTGCTGGGAAAAATGAGTAACTCAAAAAAGAAATAAAAAATCGTAATAATTCTTTTCAACGTTATTTACCCTTGTTCATGCATTGCATACATGTAGATGGGAAATGCAACAGAATTTGGGTGTTTTATTACAGTTTTTGAAATTTTCAAAAATTGGCCTCTAGCCCTAACCTGCTGCGAAAAATGAGTAACTCACATGAGTAACAAAAAATCGTAATCATTGTTTTCATCGTTTTTGACCCTTGTTCATGCAATTGTTTATGTGTTGATTTGAAATGGAAGAGAATTTCTGTGTTTTTTGACAGTTTTTGAAATTTTAAAAAATCTGCCTCTTCCCTGACCGCGGACCTGCTTGGAAAAATAAGTAACTAAAATAAATAAAAAAATTATTTTACTAATTTTTTTCAATGTTTTTTAAGCTAGTGCTAATTTAACCATTGCCACCCATTGCTAATCATTACTAAATGAAACAGAATATGGGTGTTTTTTGACAGTTTTTAAAATTTTCAAAAGTCGGACTCTCGAAATGACCGCGGACCTGCTTGGGAAAATTAGTCACGCAAAAAAGTAACAAAAAATGTATATACATTTTTTTCAACATTTTTACCCTTGCTCATGCATTGCATACATAGAGATGGGAAATGCAACAGAATTTGGGTGTTTTTTGACAGTTTTTGAAATTTGAAAAAGTCGGCCTCTCGCCCTGACCGCGCACCTGCTGGGAAAAATGAGTAACTCAAAAAATTAACAAAAAATATATACATTTTTTTCAACATTTTTGCCCTTGTTCATGCATTGCATATGTGTAGATGTGAAATGCAACAGAATGTGGGTGTTCTTTGACAGTTTTTGAAATTTTAATGAATCGGCCTCTCGCCCTGACCGCGGACCTGATGGGAAAAATGTGTAACTCAAAAAAGTAACAAAAAATCGTAATAATTCTTTTCAACGTTTTTTACCCTTGTTGATGCATTGCATACATAGAGATGGGAAATGCAACAGAATTTGGGTGTTTTTTGACAGTTTTTGAAATTTGACAAAATTGGCCTCTCGCCCTGACCGCGCACCTGCTGGGAAACATGAGTAACTCAAAAAAGTAACAAAAAATCGTAATAATTCTTTTCAACTTTATTTACTTTTGTTCATGCATTGCATACATGTAGATGGGAAATGCAACAGAATTTGGGTGTTTTATTACTGTTTTTGAAATTTGACAAAATTGGCCTCTCGCCCTGACCTGCTGCGAAAAATGAGTAACTCACATGAGTAACAAAAAATTGTAATTATTGTTTTCATCGTTTTTGACCCTTGTTCATGCAATTGTTTATGTGTAGATTTGAAATGGAACATAATATGGGTGTTTTTTGACAGTTTTTGAAATTTTCTAAAATCTGCCTCTCCCCTGACCGTGGACCTGCTTGGAAAAATGAGTAACTAAAATAAATAAAAAAATTATTTTACTAATTTTTTTCAATGTTTTTTAAGCTAGTGCTAATTTAACCATTGCCACCCATTGCTAATCATTACTAAATGAAACAGAATTTGGGTGTTTTTTGACAGTTTTTAAAATGTTCAAAAGTCGGCCTCTCGCCATGACCGCGGAACTGCTTGGAAAAATGAGTAACTCAAAAAAGTAACAAAAAATCGTAATAATTCTTTTCAACATTTTTTACCCTTGCTCATGCATTGCATACATAGAGATGGGAAATGCAACAGAATTTGGGTGTTTTTTGAGAGTTTTTAAAATTTGAAACAGTCGGCCTCTCGCCCTGACCGCGCACCTGCTGGGAAAATGAGTAACTCAAAAAAGTAACAAAAAATGTGAGTATGTAAGTGAGCATCTTTTTTCATGTATTTAGACCTAGGCCTATGTGTGTGTAGTCATAGCAGTGAGTAACAATGTGTTATGGTGCGCCGTCACCAGCAGTGTTTTTTCATGTGTTATGGTGCGCCGTCACCAGCAGTGTTTTTTCATGTGTTACGGTGCGCCGTCACCAGCAGTGTTTTTTCATGTGTTACGGTGCGCCATCACCAGTGTTTTGTTTTTGTTGTGGTGCGCGTAGGCTATTTCTGATTTTGTCAGTCATCTCATCTCTTATATGCTGTGTCTCTATGATCCTATCCTGTCCTATTCATTGTAGCCTGCTTGTGGACATTGCGTCATCATGTGCTGTAGTAGAGGGCCCGCCTTGATAATCCTGCTTAGGGGCCCGGTGTTTGCTCGTTACGCTGCTGCTCATGCATTGCATACATAGAGATGGGAAATGCAACAGAATTTGGGTGTTTTTTGACAGTTTTTGAAATTTGAAAAAGTCGGCCTCTCGCCCTGACCGCGCACCTGCTGGGAAAAATGAGTAACTCAAAAAAGTAACAAAAAATGTATATACATTTTTTTCAACATTTTTGCCCTTGTTCATGCATTGCATATGTGTAGATGTGAAATGCAACAGAATGTGGGTGTTCTTTGACAGTTTTTGAAATTTTAATGAATCGGCCTCTCGCCCTGACCGCGGACCTGATGGGAAAAATGTGTAACTCAAAAAAGTAACAAAAAATCGTCATAATTCTTTTCAACGTTTTTTACCCTTGTTGATGCATTGCATACATAGAGATGGGAAATGCAACAGAATTTGGGTGTTTTATGACAGTTTTTGAAATTTGACAAAAATCAGCCTCTCGCCCTGACCGCGCACCTGCTGGGAAACATGAGTAACTCAAAAAAGTAACAAAAAATCGTAATAATTCTTTTCAACTTTATTTACCTTTGTTCATGCATTGCATACATGTAGATGGGAAATGCAACAGAATTTGGGTGTTTTATTACTGTTTTTGAAATTTGACAAAATTAGCCTCTCGCCCTGACCTGCTGCGAAAAATGAGTAACTCACATGAGTAACAAAAAATTGTAATTATTGTTTTCATCGTTTTTGACCCTTGTTCATGCAATTGTTTATGTGTAGATTTGAATTGGAACATAATTTGGGTGTTTTTTGACAGTTTTTGAAATTTTCTAAAATCTGCCTCTCCCCTGACCGCGGACCTGCTTGGAAAAATGAGTAACTAAAATAAATAAAAAAATTATTTTACTAATTTTTTTCAATGTTTTTTAACCTAGTGCTAATTTAACCATTGCCACCCATTGCTAATCATTACTAAATGAAACAGAATTTGGGTGTTTTTTGACAGTTTTTAAAATGTTCAAAAGTTGGCCTCTCGCCATGACCGCGGACCTGCTTGGAAAAATGAGTAACTCAAAAAAGTAACAAAAAATCGTAATAATTCTTTTCAACATGTTTGCCCTTGTTCATGCATTGCATATGTGTAGATGTGAAATGCAACAGAATTTGGGTGTTTTTTGACAGTTTTTAAAATTTTCAAAAATCGCCCTTTCGCCCTGACCTGCTGAGAAAAATGAGTAACTCAAAAGATTAACAAAAACTCGTAATAATTCTTTTCAACGTTTTTTACCCTTGTTCATGCATTGCATACATAGAGATGGGATATGCAACAGAATTTGGGTGTTTCTTGACAGTTTTTGAAATTTTAAAAAACCGGCCTCTCGCCCTGACCGCGCACCTGCTTGGAAAAATGAGTAATTCAAAAAAGTAATAAAAAATCGGAATAATTCTTTTCATCGTTTTTTACCCTTGTTTATGCAATTGTTTATATGTAGATGTGAAATGCAACAGAATGTGGGTGTTCTTTGACAGTTTTTGAAATTTTAATGAATTGGCCTCTCGCCCTGACCGCGGACCTGGTGGGAAAAATGTGTAACTCAAAAAAGTAACAAAAAATCGTAATAATTCTTTTCAACGTTTTTTACCCTTGTTGATGCATTGCATACATAGAGATGGGATATGCAACAGAATTTGGGTGTTTCTTGACAGTTTTTGAAATTTTAAAAAACCGGCCTCTCGCCCTGACCGCGCACCTGCTCGGAAAAATGACTAATTCAAAAAAGTAATAAAAAATCGGAATAATTCTTTTCATCGTTTTTTACCCTTGTTTATGCAATTGTTTATGTGTAGATGTGAAATGCAACAGAATGTGGGTGTTCTTTTACAGTTTTTGAAATTTTAATGAATCGGCCTCTCGCCCTGACCGCGGACCTGGTGGGAAAAATGTGTAACTCAAAAAACTAACAAAAAATCGTAATAATTCTCTTCAACTTTATTTAACCTTGTTCATGCATTGCATACATGTAGATGGGAAATGCAACAGAATTTGGGTGTTTTATTACTGTTTTTGAAATTTTAATGAATCGCCCTTTCGTCCTGACCTGCTGAGAAAAATGAGTAACTCAAAAAAGTAACAAGAAATGTATATACATTTTTTTCAAAATTTTTGCCCTTGTTCATGCATTGCATATGTGTAGATGTGAAATGCAACAGAATGTGGGTGTTCTTTGACAGTTTTTGAAATTTTAATGAATCGGCCTCTCGCCCTGACCACGGACCTGGTGGGAAAAATGAGTAACTCAAAAAATTAACAAAAAATGTAAACACATTTTTTTCAACAGTTTTGCCCTTGTTCATGCATTGCATATGTGTAGATGTGAATTGCAACAGAATTTGGGTGTTTTTTGACAGTTTTTAAAATTTTCAAAAATCGCCCTTTCGCCCTGACCTGCTGAGAAAAATGAGTAACTCAAAAAATTAACAAAAACTCGTAATAATTCTTTTCAACGTTTTTTACCCATGTTCATGCATTGCATACATAGAGATGGGATATGCAACAGAATTTGGGTGTTTTTTGACAGTTTTTGAAATTTTAAAAAACCGGCCTCTCGCCCTGACCGCGCACCTGCTCGGAAAAATGAGTAATTCAAAAAAGTAATAAAAAATCGGAATAATTCTTTTCATTGTTTTTTACTCTTGTTTATGCAATTGTTTATGTGTAGTTCTGAAATCGAACAGAATTTGGGTGTTTTTTGACAGTTTTTGAAATCTTCAACAATCTGCCCCTCCCCTGACTTGCTGGGAAAAATGAGTAACTAAAATGAATAAAAAAATTATTTTACTAATTTTTTTCAATGTTTTTTACCCTAGTGCTAATTTAACCATTGCTAATCATAACTAATTGAAACAGAATTTGGGTGTTTTTTGACAGTTTTTCAAATTTTCAAAAATCGGCCTTTCGCCCTGACCTGCTGGGAAAAATGAGTAACTCAAAAAAGAAATAAAAAATCGTAATAATTCTTTTCAACGTTATTTACCCTTGTTCATGCATTGCATACATGTAGATGGGAAATGCAACAGAATTTGGGTGTTTTATTACAGTTTTTGAAATTTTCAAAAATTGGCCTCTCGCCCTAACCTGCTGCGAAAAATGAGTAACTCACATGAGTAACAAAAAATCGTAATCACTGTTTTCATCGTTTTTGACCCTTGTTCATGCAATTGTTTATGTGTAGATTTGAAATGGAACAGAATTTGGGTGTTTTTGACAGTTTTTGAAATTTTCAAAAATCTGCCTCTCCCCTGACCGCGGACCTGCTTGGAAAAATGAGTAACTAAAATAAATAAAAAAATTATTTTACTAATTTTTTTCAATGTTTTTTAAGCTAGTGCTAATTTAACCATTGTCACCCATTGCTAATCATTACTAAATGAAACAGAATTTGGGTGTTTTTTGACAGTTTTTAAAATTTTCAAAAGTCGGCCTCTCGAAATGACCGCGGACCTGCTTGGGAAAATTAGTCACTCAAAAAGTAACAAAAAATGTATATACATTTTTTTTCATCATTTTTACCCTTGCTCATGCATTGCATACATAGAGATGGGAAATGCAACAGAATTTGGGTGTTTTTTGACAGTTTTTGAAATTTGAAAAAGTCGGCCTCTCGCCCTGACGGGAAAATGAGTAACTCAAAAAAGTAACAAAAAATGTGAGTATGTAAGTGAGCATCTTTTTTCATGTATTTAGACCTAGGCCTATGTGTGTGTAGTCATAGCAGTGAGTAACAATGTGTTATGGTGCGCCGTCACCAGCAGTGTTTTTTCATGTGTTATGGTGCGCCGTCACCAGCAGTGTTTTTTCATGTGTTACGGTGCGCCCTCACCAGTGTTTTGTTTTTGTTGTGGTGCGCGTAGGCTATTTCTGATTTTGTCAGTCATCTCATCTCTTATATGCTGTGTCTCTATGATCCTATCCTGTCCTATTCATTGTAGCCTGCTTGTGGACATTGCGTCATCACGTGCTGTAGTAGAGGGCCCGCCTTGATAATCCTGCTTAGGGGCCCGGTGTTGGCTCGTTACGCTGCTGCTCATGCATTTTATACATAGAGATGGGAAATGCAACAGAATTTGGGTGTTTTTGACAGTTTTTGAAATTTGAAAAAATCGGCCTCTCGCCCTGACCGCGCACCTGCTGGGAAAGATGAGTAACTCAAAAAAGTAACAAAAAATGTATATACATTTTTTTCAACATTTTTGCCCTTGTTCATGCATTGCATATGTGTAGATGTGAAATGCAACAGAATTTGGGTGTTTTTTGACAGTTTTTAAAATTTTCAAAAATCGCCCTTTCACCCTGACCTGCTGAGAAAAATGAGTAACTCAAAAGATTAACAAAAACTCGTAATAATTCTTTTCAACGTTTTTTACCCTTGTTCATGCATTGCATACATAGAGATGGGATATGCAACAGAATTTGGGTGTTTTTTGACAGTTTTTGAAATTTTAAAAAACCGGCCTCTCGCCCTGACCGCGGACCTGGTGGGAAAAATGAGTAACTCAAAAAATTAACAAAAAATGTAAACACATTTTTTTCAACAGTTTTGCCCTTGTTCATGCATTGCATATGTGTAGATGTGAATTGCAACAGAATTTGGGTGTTTTTTGACAGTTTTTAAAATTTTCAAAAATCGCCCTTTCGCCCTGACCTGCTGGGAAAAATGAGTAACTCAAAAAAGTAACAAAAAATCGTAATAACTCTTTTCAACGTTTTTTACCCTTGTTCATGCATTGCATACATAGAGATGTGAAATGCAACAGGATGTGGGTGTTTTTGACAGTTTTTCAAATTTTCAAAAAATCTGCTTTTCACCCTGACCTGCTGGGAAAAATGAGTAACTCAAAAAAGTAACAAAAAATGTAAATACATTTTTTTTTAACATTTTTGCTCTTCTTCATGCATTGCATATATGTAGTTCTGAAATGCAACAGAAATTGGGTGTTTTTTGACAGTTTTTGAAATTTTCAAAAATCTGCCTCTCCCCTGACCGCGGACTTGCTGGGAAAGATGAGTAACTAAAATAAATAAAAAAATTATTTTACAAATTTTTTTCAATGTTTTTTTACCCTAGTGCTAGTTTAACCATTGCCCCCCCCATTGCTAATCATAACTAAATGAAACAGAATTTGGGTGTTTTTTGACAGTTTTTTAAATTTTCAAAAATCGGCCTATCGCCCTGACCTGCTGGGAAAAATGAGTAATTCAAAAAAGTAACAAAAAATCGTAATAATTCTTTTCAACGCTTTTTACCCTTGTTCATGCATTGCATACATAGAGATGGGAAATGCAACAGAATTTGGGTGTTTTTTGACAGTTTTTGAAATTTGAAAAAATCGGCCTCTCGCCCTGACCGCGCGCACCTGCTGGGAAAGATGAGTAACTCAAAAATGTAAAAAAAATATATATACATTTTTTTCAACATTTTTGCCCTTGTTCATGCATTGCATATGTGTAGATGTGAAATGCAACAGAATTTGGGTGTTTTTTGACAGTTTTTAAAATTTTCAAAAATCGCCCTTTCGCCCTGACCTGCTGAGAAAAATGAGTAACTCAAAAGATTAACAAAAACTCGTAATAATTCTTTTCAACGTTTTTTACCCTTGTTCATGCATTGCATACATAGAGATGGGATATGCAACAGAATTTGGGTGTTTCTTGACAGTTTTTGAAATTTTAAAAAACCGGCCTCTCGCCCTGACCGCGCACCTGCTCGGAAAAATGAGTAATTCAAAAAAGTAATAAAAAATCGGAATAATTCTTTTCATCGTTTTTTACCCTTGTTTATGCAATTGTTTATGTGTAGATGTGAAATGCAACAGAATGTGGGTGTTCTTTGACAGTTTTTGAAATTTGACAAAATCAGCCTCTCGCCCTGACCGCGCACCTGCTGGGAAACATGAGTAACTCAAAAAAGTAACAAAAAATCGTAATAATTCTTTTCAACTTTATTTAACCTTGTTCATGCATTGCATACATGTAGATGGGAAATGCAACAGAATTTGGGTGTTTTATTACTGTTTTTGAAATTTTCAAAAATTGGCCTCTCGCCCTGACCTGCTGCGAAAAATGAGTAACTCACATGAGTAACAAAAAAATCGTAATTATTGTTTTCATCGTTTTTGACCCTTGTTCATGCAATTGTTTATGTGTAGATTTGAAATGGAACATAATTTGGGTGTTTTTTGACAGTTTTTGAAATTTTCTAAAATCTGCCTCTCCCCTGACCGCGGACCTGCTTGGAAAAATGAGTAACTTAAATAAATAAAAAAATTATTTTACTAATTTTTTTCAATGTTTTTAAACCTAGTGCTAATTTAACCATTGCCACCCATTGCTAATCATTACTAAATGAAACAGAATTTGGGTGTTTTTTGACAGTTTTTAAAATGTTCAAAAGTTGGCCTCTCGCCATGACCGCGGACCTGCTTGGAAAAATGAGTAACTCAAAAAAGTAACAAAAAATCGTAATAATTCTTTTCAACATTTTTTACCCTTGCTCATGCATTGCATACATAGAGATGGGAAATGCAACAGAATTTGGGTGTTTTTTGACAGTTTTTTAAATTTGAAAAAGTCGGCCTCTCGCCCTGACCGCGCACCTGCTGGGAAAAATGAGTAACTCAAAAAAGTAATAAAAAATCGGAATAATTCTTTTCATCGTTTTTTACCCTTGTTTATGCAATTGTTTATGTGTAGATGTGAAATGCAACAGAATGTGGGTGTTCTTTGACAGTTTTTGAAATTTTAATGAATCGGCCTCTCGCCCTGACCGCGGACCTGGTGGGAAAAATGTGTAACTCAAAAAAGTAACAAAAAATCGTAATAATTCTTTTCAACGTTTTTTACCCTTGTTGATGCATTGCATACATAGAGATGGGAAATGCAACAGAATTTGGGTGTTTTTTGACAGTTTTTGAAATTTTCAAAAATCGGCCTTTCGCCCTGACCTGGTGGGAAAAATGAGTAACTCAAAAAAGTAACAAAAAATCGTAATAATTCTTTTCAACGCTTTTTACCCTTGTTCATGGATTGCATACATAGAGATGGGAAATGCAACAGAATTTGGGTGTTTTTTGACAGTTTTTGAAATTTTCAAAAATCGGCCTTTCGCCCTGACCTGGTGGAAAAAATGAGTAACTCAAAAAAGTAACAAAAAATTGTAATAATTCTTTTCAACGCTTTTTACCCTTGTTCATGGATTGCATACATAAGATGGGAAATGCAACAGAATTTGGGTGTTTTTTGACAGTTTTTGAAATTTTCAAAAATCAGCCTCTCGCCATGACCGCAGACCTGCTGGGAAAAATGAGTAACTCAAAAAAGTAATAAAAAATCGGAATAATTCTTTTCATCGTTTTTTACCCTTGTTTATGCAATTGTTTATGTGTAGATGTGAAATGCAACAGAATGTGGGTGTTCTTTGACAGTTTTTGAAATTTTAATGAATCGGCCTCTCGCCCTGACCGCGGACCTGGTGGGAAAAATGTGTAACTCAAAAAAGTAACAAAAAATCGTAATAATTCTTTTCAACGTTTTTTACCCTTGTTGATGCATTGCATACATAGAGATGGGAAATGCAACAGAATTTGGGTGTTTTTTGACAGTTTTTGAAATTTGACAAAATCAGCCTCTCGCCCTGACCGCGCACCTGCTGGGAAACATGGGTAACTCAAAAAGTAACAAAAAATCGTAATAATTCTTTTCAACTTTATTTAACCTTGTTCATGCATTGCATACATGTAGATGGGAAATGCAACAGAATTTGGGTGTTTTATTACTGTTTTTGAAATTTTCAAAAATTGGCCTCTCGCCCTGACCTGCTGCGAACAATGAGCAACTCACATGAGTAACAAAAAATCGTAATTATTGTTTTCATCGTTTTTGACCCTTGTTCATGCAATTGTTTATGTGTAGATTTGAAATGGAACATAATTTGGGTGTTTTTTGACAGTTTTTGAAATTTTCTAAAATCTGCCTCTCCCCTGACCGCGGACCTGCTTGGAAAAATGAGTAACTAAAATAAATAAAAAAATTATTTTACTAATTTTTTTCAATGTTTTTTAACCTAGTGCTAATTTAACCATTGCCACCCATTGCTAATCATTACTAAATGAAACAGAATTTGGGTGTTTTTTGACAGTTTTTAAAATGTTCAAAAGTTGGCCTCTCGCCCTGACCGCGCACCTGCTGGGAAAAATGAGTAACTCAAAAAAGTAATAAAAAATCGGAATAATTCTTTTCATCGTTTTTTACCCTTGTTTATGCAATTGTTTATGTGTAGATGTGAAATGCAACAGAATGTGGGTGTTCTTTGACAGTTTTTGAAATTTTAATGAATCGGCCTCTCGCCCTGACCGCGGACCTGGTGGGAAAAATGTGTAACTCAAAAAAGTAACAAAAAATCGTAATAATTCTTTTCAACGTTTTTTACCCTTGTTGATGCATTGCATACATAGAGATGGGAAATGCAACAGAATTTGGGTGTTTTTTGACAGTTTTTGAAATTTTCAAAAATCGGCCTTTCGCCCTGACCTGGTGGGAAAAATGAGTAACTCACAAAAGTAACAAAAAATCGTAATAATTCTTTTCAACGCTTTTTACCCTTATTGCATACATAGAGATGGGAAATGCAACAGAATTTGGGTGTTTTTTGACAGTTTTTGAAATTTTCAATAATCAGCCTCTCGCCCTGACCGCAGACCTGCTGGGAAAAATGAGTAACTCAAAAAAGTAACAAAAAATCGTAATAATTCTTTTCAACGTTTTTTACCCTTTTTCATGAATTGCATATGTGTAGATGTGAAATGCAACAGAATGTAGGTGTATTTTGACAGTTTTTTAAATTTTCAAAAATCTGCCTTTCGCCCTGACCTGCTGGGAAAAATGAGTAACTCAAAAAAGTAACAAAAAATCAACATTTTTGCCCTTGTTCATGCATTGCATATGTGTACATGTGAAATGCAACAGAATGTGGGTGTTCTTTGACAGTTTTTGAAATTTGACAAAATCAGCCTCTCGCCCTGACCGCAGACCTGCTGGGAAACATGAGTAACTCAAAAAAGTAACAAAAAATCGTAATAATTCTTTTCAACTTTATTTAACCTTGTTCATGCATTGCATACATGTAGATGGGAAATGCAACAGAATTTGGGTGTTTTATTACTGTTTTTGAAATTTTCAAAAATTGGCCTCTCGCCCTGACCTGCTGCGAAAAATGAGTAACTCACATGAGTAACAAAAAATCGTAATTATTGTTTTCATCGTTTTTGACCCTTGTTCATGCAATTGTTTATGTGTAGATTTGAAATGGAACATAATTTGGGTGTTTTTTGACAGTTTTTGAAATTTTCTAAAATCTGCCTCTCCCCTGACCGCGGACCTGCTTGGAAAAATGAGTAACTAAAATAAATAAAAAAATTATTTTACTAATTTTTTTCAATGTTTTTTAACCTAGTGCTAATTTAACCATTGCCACCCATTGCTAATCATTACTAAATGAAACAGAATTTGGGTGTTTTTTGACAGTTTTTAAAATGTTCAAAAGTTGGCCTCTCGCCATGACCGCGGACCTGCTTGGAAAAATGAGTAACTCAAAAAAGTAACAAAAAATCGTAATAATTCTTTTCAACATGTTTGCCCTTGTTCATGCATTGCATATGTGTAGATGTGAAATGCAACAGAATTTGGGTGTTTTTTGACAGTTTTTAAAATTTTCAAAAATCGCCCTTTCGCCCTGACCTGCTGAGAAAAATGAGTAACTCAAAAGATTAACAAAAACTCGTAATAATTCTTTTCAACGTTTTTTACCCTTGTTCATGCATTGCATACATAGAGATGGGATATGCAACAGAATTTGGGTGTTTCTTGACAGTTTTTGAAATTTTAAAAAACCGGCCTCTCGCCCTGACCGCGCACCTGCTCGGAAAAATGAGTAATTCAAAAAAGTAATAAAAAATCGGAATAATTCTTTTCATCGTTTTTTACCCTTGTTTATGCAATTGTTTATATGTAGATGTGAAATGCAACAGAATGTGGGTGTTCTTTGACAGTTTTTGAAATTTTAATGAATTGGCCTCTCGCCCTGACCGCGGACCTGGTGGGAAAAATGTGTAACTCAAAAAACTAACAAAAAATCGTAATAATTCTCTTCAACTTTATTTAACCTTGTTCATGCATTGCATACATGTAGATGGGAAATGCAACAGAATTTGGGTGTTTTATTACTGTTTTTGAAATTTTAATGAATCGCCCTTTCGTCCTGACCTGCTGAGAAAAATGAGTAACTCAAAAAAGTAACAAAAAATGTATATACATTTTTTTCAAAATTTTTGCCCTTGTTCATGCATTGCATATGTGTAGATGTGAAATGCAACAGAATGTGGGTGTTCTTTGACAGTTTTTGAAATTTTAATGAATCGGCCTCTCGCCCTGACCGCGGACCTGGTGGGAAAAATGAGTAACTCAAAAAATTAACAAAAAATGTAAACACATTTTTTTCAACAGTTTTGCCCTTGTTCATGCATTGCATATGTGTAGATGTGAATTGCAACAGAATTTGGGTGTTTTTTGACAGTTTTTAAAATTTTCAAAAATCGCCCTTTCGCCCTGACCTGCTGAGAAAAATGAGTAACTCAAAAAATTAACAAAAACTCGTAATAATTCTTTTCAACGTTTTTTACCCATGTTCATGCATTGCATACATAGAGATGGGATATGCAACAGAATTTGGGTGTTTTTTGACAGTTTTTGAAATTTTAAAAAACCGGCCTCTCGCCCTGACCGCGCACCTGCTCGGAAAAATGAGTAATTCAAAAAAGTAATAAAAAATCGGAATAATTCTTTTCATCGTTTTTTACTCTTGTTTATGCAATTGTTTATGTGTAGTTCTGAAATCGAACAGAATTTGGGTGTTTTTTGACAGTTTTTGAAATCTTCAAAAATCTGCCCCTCCCCTGACTTGCTGGGAAAAATGAGTAACTAAAATGAATAAAAAAATTATTTTACTAATTTTTTTCAATGTTTTTTACCCTAGTGCTAATTTAACCATTGCTAATCATAACTAATTGAAACAGAATTTGGGTGTTTTTTGACAGTTTTTCAAATTTTCAAAAATCGGCCTTTCGCCCTGACCTGCTGGGAAAAATGAGTAACTCAAAAAAGAAATAAAAAATCGTAATAATTCTTTTCAACGTTATTTACCCTTATTCATGCATTGCATACATGTAGATGGGAAATGCAACAGAATTTGGGTGTTTTATTACAGTTTTTGAAATTTTCAAAAATTGGCCTCTCGCCCTAACCTGCTGCGAAAAATGAGTAACTCACATGAGTAACAAAAAATCGTAATCACTGTTTTCATCGTTTTTGACCCTTGTTCATGCAATTGTTTATGTGTAGATTTGAAATGGAACAGAATTTGGGTGTTTTTGACAGTTTTTGAAATTTTCAAAAATCTGCCTCTCCCCTGACCGCGGACCTGCTTGGAAAAATGAGTAACTAAAATAAATAAAAAAATTATTTTACTAATTTTTTTCAATGTTTTTTAAGCTAGTGCTAATTTAACCATTGTCACCCATTGCTAATCATTACTAAATGAAACAGAATTTGGGTGTTTTTTGACAGTTTTTAAAATTTTCAAAAGTCGGCCTCTCGAAATGACCGCGGACCTGCTTGGGAAAATTAGTCACTCAAAAAGTAACAAAAAATGTATATACATTTTTTTTCATCATTTTTACCCTTGCTCATGCATTGCATACATAGAGATGGGAAATGCAACAGAATTTGGGTGTTTTTTGACAGTTTTTGAAATTTGAAAAAGTCGGCCTCTCGCCCTGACGGGGAAAATGAGTAACTCAAAAAAGTAACAAAAAATGTGAGTATGTAAGTGAGCATCTTTTTTCATGTATTTAGACCTAGGCCTATGTGTGTGTAGTCATAGCAGTGAGTAACAATGTGTTATGGTGCGCCGTCACCAGCAGTGTTTTTTCATGTGTTATGGTGCGCCGTCACCAGCAGTGTTTTTTCATGTGTTACGGTGCGCCCTCACCAGTGTTTTGTTTTTGTTGTGGTGCGCGTAGGCTATTTCTGATTTTGTCAGTCATCTCATCTCTTATATGCTGTGTCTCTATGATCCTATCCTGTCCTATTCATTGTAGCCTGCTTGTGGACATTGCGTCATCACGTGCTGTAGTAGAGGGCCCGCCTTGATAATCCTGCTTAGGGGCCCGGTGTTGGCTCGTTACGCTGCTGCTCATGCATTTTATACATAGAGATGGGAAATGCAACAGAATTTGGGTGTTTTTGACAGTTTTTGAAATTTGAAAAAATCGGCCTCTCGCCCTGACCGCGCACCTGCTGGGAAAGATGAGTAACTCAAAAAAGTAACAAAAAATGTATATACATTTTTTTCAACATTTTTGCCCTTGTTCATGCATTGCATATGTGTAGATGTGAAATGCAACAGAATTTGGGTGTTTTTTGACAGTTTTTAAAATTTTCAAAAATCGCCCTTTCACCCTGACCTGCTGAGAAAAATGAGTAACTCAAAAGATTAACAAAAACTCGTAATAATTCTTTTCAACGTTTTTTACCCTTGTTCATGCATTGCATACATAGAGATGGGATATGCAACAGAATTTGGGTGTTTTTTGACAGTTTTTGAAATTTTAAAAAACCGGCCTCTCGCCCTGACCGCGGACCTGGTGGGAAAAATGAGTAACTCAAAAAATTAACAAAAAATGTAAACACATTTTTTTCAACAGTTTTGCCCTTGTTCATGCATTGCATATGTGTAGATGTGAATTGCAACAGAATTTGGGTGTTTTTTGACAGTTTTTAAAATTTTCAAAAATCGCCCTTTCGCCCTGACCTGCTGGGAAAAATGAGTAACTCAAAAAAGTAACAAAAAATCGTAATAACTCTTTTCAACGTTTTTTACCCTTGTTCATGCATTGCATACATAGAGATGTGAAATGCAACAGGATGTGGGTGTTTTTGACAGTTTTTCAAATTTTCAAAAAATCTGCTTTTCACCCTGACCTGCTGGGAAAAATGAGTAACTCAAAAAAGTAACAAAAAATGTAAATACATTTTTTTTTAACATTTTTGCTCTTCTTCATGCATTGCATATATGTAGTTCTGAAATGCAACAGAAATTGGGTGTTTTTTGACAGTTTTTGAAATTTTCAAAAATCTGCCTCTCCCCTGACCGCGGACTTGCTGGGAAAGATGAGTAACTAAAATAAATAAAAAAATTATTTTACAAATTTTTTTCAATGTTTTTTTACCCTAGTGCTAGTTTAACCATTGCCCCCCCATTGCTAATCATAACTAAATGAAACAGAATTTGGGTGTTTTTTGACAGTTTTTTAAATTTTCAAAAATCGGCCTTTCGCCCTGACCTGCTGGGAAAAATGAGTAATTCAAAAAAGTAACAAAAAATCGTAATAATTCTTTTCAACGCTTTTTACCCTTGTTCATGGATTGCATACATAAGATGGGAAATGCAACAGAATTTGGGTGTTTTTTGACAGTTTTTGAAGTTTTCAAAAATCAGCCTCTCGCCCTGACCGCAGACCTGCTGGGAAAAATGAGTAACTCAAAAAAGTAATAAAAAATCGGAATAATTCTTTTCATCGTTTTTTACCCTTGTTTATGCAATTGTTTATGTGTAGATGTGAAATGCAACAGAATGTGGGTGTTCTTTGACAGTTTTTGAAATTTTAATGAATCGGCCTCTCGCCCTGACCGCGGACCTGGTGGCAAAAATGTGTAACTCAAAAAAGTAACAAAAAATCGTAATAATTCTTTTCAACGTTTTTTACCCTTGTTGATGCATTGCATACATAGAGATGGGAAATGCAACAGAATTTGCGTGTTTTTTGACAGTTTTTGAAATTTGAAAAAATCGGCCTCTCGCCCTGACCGCGCGCACCTGCTGGGAAAGATGAGTAACTCAAAAATGTAAAAAAAATATATATACATTTTTTTCAACATTTTTGCCCTTGTTCATGCATTGCATATGTGTAGATGTGAAATGCAACAGAATTTGGGTGTTTTTTGACAGTTTTTAAAATTTTCAAAAATCGCCCTTTCGCCCTGACCTGCTGAGAAAAATGAGTAACTCAAAAGATTAACAAAAACTCGTAATAATTCTTTTCAACGTTTTTTACCCTTGTTCATGCATTGCATAGATAAAGATGGGATATGCAACAGAATTTGGGTGTTTCTTGACAGTTTTTGAAATTTTAAAAAACCGGCCTCTCGCCCTGACCGCGCACCTGCTCGGAAAAATGAGTAATTCAAAAAAGTAATAAAAAATCGGAATAATTCTTTTCATCGTTTTTTACCCTTGTTTATGCAATTGTTTATGTGTAGATGTGAAATGCAACAGAATGTGGGTGTTCTTTGACAGTTTTTGAAATTTGACAAAATCAGCCTCTCGCCCTGACCGCGCACCTGCTGGGAAACATGAGTAACTCAAAAAAGTAACAAAAAATCGTAATAATTCTTTTCAACTTTATTTAACCTTGTTCATGCATTGCATACATGTAGATGGGAAATGCAACAGAATTTGGGTGTTTTATTACTGTTTTTGAAATTTTCAAAAATTGGCCTCTCGCCCTGACCTGCTGCGAAAAATGAGTAACTCACATGAGTAACAAAAAAATCGTAATTATTGTTTTCATCGTTTTTGACCCTTGTTCATGCAATTGTTTATGTGTAGATTTGAAATGGAACATAATTTGGGTGTTTTTTGACAGTTTTTGAAATTTTCTAAAATCTGCCTCTCCCCTGACCGCGGACCTGCTTGGAAAAATGAGTAACTTAAATAAATAAAAAAATTATTTTACTAATTTTTTTCAATGTTTTTAAACCTAGTGCTAATTTAACCATTGCCACCCATTGCTAATCATTACTAAATGAAACAGAATTTGGGTGTTTTTTGACAGTTTTTAAAATGTTCAAAAGTTGGCCTCTCGCCATGACCGCGGACCTGCTTGGAAAAATGAGTAACTCAAAAAAGTAACAAAAAATCGTAATAATTCTTTTCAACGCTTTTTACCCTTGTTCATGGATTGCATACATAGAGATGGGAAATGCAACAGAATTTGGGTGTTTTTTGACAGTTTTTGAAATTTTCAAAAATCGGCCTTTCGCCCTGACCTGGTGGAAAAAATGAGTAACTCAAAAAAGTAACAAAAAATTGTAATAATTCTTTTCAACGCTTTTTACCCTTGTTCATGGATTGCATACATAAGATGGGAAATGCAACAGAATTTGGGTGTTTTTTGACAGTTTTTGAAATTTTCAAAAATCAGCCTCTCGCCATGACCGCAGACCTGCTGGGAAAAATGAGTAACTCAAAAAAGTAATGAAAAATCGGAATAATTCTTTTCATCGTTTTTTACCCTTGTTTATGCAATTGTTTATGTGTAGATGTGAAATGCAACAGAATGTGGGTGTTCTTTGACAGTTTTTGAAATTTGAAAAAATCGGCCTCTCGCCCTGACCGCGCGCACCTGCTGGGAAAGATGAGTAACTCAAAAATGTAACAAAAAATGTATATACATTTTTTTCAACATTTTTGCCCTTGTTCATGCATTGCATATGTGTACATGTGAAATGCAACAGAATGTGGGTGTTCTTTGACAGTTTTTGAAATTTTAATGAATCGGCCTCTCGCCCTGACCCCGCGGTCAGGGCGAGAGGCCGATTCATTAAAATTTCAAAAACTGTCAAAGAACACCCACATTCTGTTGCATGCATGAACAAGGGCAAAAATGTTGAAAAAAATGTGTTTACATTTTTTGTTAATTTTTTGAGTTACTCATTTTTCCCACCAGGTCCGCACCTGGTGGGAAAAATGAGTAACTCAAAAAATTAACAAAAAATGTAAACACATTTTTTTCAACATTTTTGCCCTTGTTCATGCATTGCATATGTGTAGATGTGAAATGCAACAGAATTTGGGTGTTTTTTGACAGTTTTTAAAATTTTCAAAAATCGCCCTTTCGCCCTGACCTGCTGAGAAAAATGAGTAACTCAAAAGATTAACAAAAACTCGTAATAATTCTTTTCAACGTTTTTTACCCTTGTTCATGCATTGCATACATAGAGATGGGATATGCAACAGAATTTGGGTGTTTCTTGACAGTTTTTGAAATTTTAAAAAACCGGCCTCTCGCCCTGACCGCGCACCTGCTCGGAAAAATGAGTAATTCAAAAAAGTAACAAAAAATCGTAATAATTCTTTTCAACGTTTTTTACCCTTATTGATGCATTGCATACATAGAGATGGGATATGCAACAGAATTTGGGTGTTTCTTGACAGTTTTTGAAATTTTAAAAAACCGGCCTCTCGCCCTGACCTGCTCAGAAAAATGAGTAATTCAAAAAAGTAATAAAAAATCGGAATAATTCTTTTCATCGTTTTTTACCCTTGTTTATGCAATTGTTTATGTGTAGATGTGAAATGCAACAGAATGTGGGTGTTCTTTGACAGTTTTTGAAATTTTAATGAATCGGCCTCTCGCCCTGACCGCGGACCTGGTGGGAAAAATGTGTAACTCAAAAAAGTAACAAAAAATCGTAATAATTCTTTTCAACGCTTTTTACCCTTGTTCATGGATTGCATACATAGAGATGGGAAATGCAACAGAATTTGGGTGTTTTTTGACAGTTTTTGAAATTTGACAAAATCAGCCTCTCGCCCTGACCGCGCACCTGCTGGGAAACATGAGTAACTCAAAAAAGTAACAAAAAATCGTAATAATTCTTTTCAACTTTATTTAACCTTGTTCATGCATTGCATACATGTAGATGGGAAATGCAACAGAATTTGGGTGTTTTATTACTGTTTTTGAAATTTTCAAAAATTGGCCTCTCTCCCTGACCTGCTGCGAAAAATGAGTAACTCACATGAGTAACAAAAAATCGTAATTATTGTTTTCATCGTTTTTGACCCTTGTTCATGCAATTGTTTATGTGTAGATTTGAAATGGAACATAATTTGGGTGTTTTTTGACAGTTTTTGAAATTTTCTAAAATCTGCCTCTCCCGTGACCGCGGACCTGCTTGGAAAAATGAGTAACTAAAATAAATAAAAAAATTATTTTACTAATTTTTTTCAATGTTTTTTAACCTAGTGCTAATTTAACCATTGCCACCCATTGCTAATCATTACTAAATGAAACAGAATTTGGGTGTTTTTTGACCGTTTTTAAAATGTTCAAAAGTTGGCCTCTCGCCATGACCGCGGACCTGCTGGGAAAAATGAGTAACTCAAAAAAGTAACAAAAAATCGTAATAATTCTTTTCAACGTTTTTTACCCTTTTTCATGAATTGCATATGTGTAGATGTGAAATGCAAAAATCGGCCTTTCGCCCTGAACTGCTGGGAAAAATGAGTAACTCAAAAAAGTAACAAAAAATCGTAATAATTCTTTTCAACGCTTTTTACCCTTGTTCATGGATTGCATACATAGAGATGGGAAATGCAACAGAATTTGGGTGTTTTTTGACAGTTTTTGAAATTTTCAAAAATCGGCCTTTCGCCCTGACCTGGTGGAAAAAATGAGTAACTCAAAAAAGTAACAAAAAATTGTAATAATTCTTTTCAACGCTTTTTACCCTTGTTCATGGATTGCATACATAAGATGGGAAATGCAACAGAATTTGGGTGTTTTTTGACAGTTTTTGAAATTTTCAAAAATCAGCCTCTCGCCATGACCGCAGACCTGCTGGGAAAAATGAGTAACTCAAAAAAGTAATGAAAAATCGGAATAATTCTTTTCATCGTTTTTTACCCTTGTTTATGCAATTGTTTATGTGTAGATGTGAAATGCAACAGAATGTGGGTGTTCTATGACAGTTTTTGAAATTTGAAAAAATCGGCCTCTCGCCCTGACCACGCGCACCTGCTGGGAAAGATGAGTAACTCAAAAATGTAACAAAAAATGTATATACATTTTTTTCAACATTTTTGCCCTTGTTCATGCATTGCATATGTGTACATGTGAAATGCAACAGAATGTGGGTGTTCTTTGACAGTTTTTGAAATTTTAATGAATCGGCCTCTCGCCCTGACCGCGGACCTGGTGGGAAAAATGAGTAACTCAAAAAATTAACAAAAAATTTAAACACATTTTTTTCAACATTTTTACCCTTGTTCATGCATTGCATATGTGTAGATGTGAAATGCAACAGAATTTGGGTGTTTTTTGACAGTTTTTAAAATTTTCAAAAATCGCCCTTTCGCCCTGACCTGCTGAGAAAAATGAGTAACTCAAAAGATTAACAAAAACTCGTAATAATTCTTTTCAACGTTTTTTACCCTTGTTCATGCATTGCATACATAGAGATGGGATATGCAACAGAATTTGGGTGTTTCTTGACAGTTTTTGAAATTTTAAAAAACCGGCCTCTCGCCCTGACCGCGCACCTGCTCGGAAAAATGAGTAATTCAAAAAAGTAACAAAAAATCGTAATAATTCTTTTCAACGTTTTTTACCCTTATTGATGCATTGCATACAAAGAGATGGGATATGCAACAGAATTTGGGTGTTTCTTGACAGTTTTTGAAATTTTAAAAAACCGGCCTCTCGCCCTGACCTGCTCAGAAAAATGAGTAATTCAAAAAAGTAATAAAAAATCGGAATAATTCTTTTCATCGTTTTTTACCCTTGTTTATGCAATTGTTTATGTGTAGATGTGAAATGCAACAGAATGTGGGTGTTCTTTGACAGTTTTTGAAATTTTAATGAATCGGCCTCTCGCCCTGACCGCGGACCTGGTGGGAAAAATGTGTAACTCAAAAAAGTAACAAAAAATCGTAATAATTCTTTTCAACGTTTTTTACCCTTGTTGATGCATTGCATACATAGAGATGGGAAATGCAACAGAATTTGGGTGTTTTTTGACAGTTTTTGAAATTTGACAAAATCAGCCTCTCGCCCTGACCGCGCACCTGCTGGGAAACATGGGTAACTCAAAAAGTAACAAAAAATCGTAATAATTCTTTTCAACTTTATTTAACCTTGTTCATGCATTGCATACATGTAGATGGGAAATGCAACAGAATTTGGGTGTTTTATTACTGTTTTTGAAATTTTCAAAAATTGGCCTCTCGCCCTGACCTGCTGCGAACAATGAGCAACTCACATGAGTAACAAAAAATCGTAATTATTGTTTTCATCGTTTTTGACCCTTGTTCATGCAATTGTTTATGTGTAGATTTGAAATGGAACATAATTTGGGTGTTTTTTGACAGTTTTTGAAATTTTCTAAAATCTGCCTCTCCCCTGACCGCGGACCTGCTTGGAAAAATGAGTAACTAAAATAAATAAAAAAATTATTTTACTAATTTTTTTCAATGTTTTTTAACCTAGTGCTAATTTAACCATTGCCACCCATTGCTAATCATTACTAAATGAAACAGAATTTGGGTGTTTTTTGACAGTTTTTAAAATGTTCAAAAGTTGGCCTCTCGCCCTGACCGCGCACCTGCTGGGAAAAATGAGTAACTCAAAAAAGTAATAAAAAATCGGAATAATTCTTTTCATCGTTTTTTACCCTTGTTTATGCAATTGTTTATGTGTAGATGTGAAATGCAACAGAATGTGGGTGTTCTTTGACAGTTTTTGAAATTTTAATGAATCGGCCTCTCGCCCTGACCGCGGACCTGGTGGGAAAAATGTGTAACTCAAAAAAGTAACAAAAAATCGTAATAATTCTTTTCAACGTTTTTTACCCTTGTTGATGCATTGCATACATAGAGATGGGAAATGCAACAGAATTTGGGTGTTTTTTGACAGTTTTTGAAATTTTCAAAAATCGGCCTTTCGCCCTGACCTGGTGGGAAAAATGAGTAACTCACAAAAGTAACAAAAAATCGTAATAATTCTTTTCAACGCTTTTTACCCTTGTTCATGGATTGCATACATAGAGATGGGAAATGCAACAGAATTTGGGTGTTTTTTGACAGTTTTTGAAATTTGACAAAATCAGCCTCTCGCCCTGACCGCGCACCTGCTGGGAAACATGAGTAACTCAAAAAAGTAACAAAAAATCGTAATAATTCTTTTCAACTTTATTTAACCTTGTTCATGCATTGCATACATGTAGATGGGAAATGCAACAGAATTTGGGTGTTTTATTACTGTTTTTGAAATTTTCAAAAATTGGCCTCTCTCCCTGACCTGCTGCGAAAAATGAGTAACTCACATGAGTAACAAAAAATCGTAATTATTGTTTTCATCGTTTTTGACCCTTGTTCATGCAATTGTTTATGTGTAGATTTGAAATGGAACATAATTTGGGTGTTTTTTGACAGTTTTTGAAATTTTCTAAAATCTGCCTCTCCCGTGACCGCGGACCTGCTTGGAAAAATGAGTAACTAAAATAAATAAAAAAATGATTTTACTAATTTTTTTCAATGTTTTTTAACCTAGTGCTAATTTAACCATTGCCACCCATTGCTAATCATTACTAAATGAAACAGAATTTGGGTGTTTTTTGACCGTTTTTAAAATGTTCAAAAGTTGGCCTCTCGCCATGACCGCGGACCTGCTGGGAAAAATGAGTAACTCAAAAAAGTAACAAAAAATCGTAATAATTCTTTTCAACGTTTTTTACCCTTTTTCATGAATTGCATATGTGTAGATGTGAAATGCAACAGAATGTGGGTGTATTTTGACAGTTTTTTAAATTTTCAAAAATCGGCCTTTCGCCCTGAACTGCTGGGAAAAATGAGTAACTCAAAAAAGTAACAAAAAATCGTAATAATTCTTTTCAACGCTTTTTACCCTTGTTCATGGATTGCATACATAGAGATGGGAAATGCAACAGAATTTGGGTGTTTTTTGACAGTTTTTGAAATTTTCAAAAATCGGCCTTTCGCCCTGACCTGGTGGAAAAAATGAGTAACTCAAAAAAGTAACAAAAAATTGTAATAATTCTTTTCAACGCTTTTTACCCTTGTTCATGGATTGCATACATAAGATGGGAAATGCAACAGAATTTGGGTGTTTTTTGACAGTTTTTGAAATTTTCAAAAATCAGCCTCTCGCCATGACCGCAGACCTGCTGGGAAAAATGAGTAACTCAAAAAAGTAATAAAAAATCGGAATAATTCTTTTCATCGTTTTTTACCCTTGTTTATGCAATTGTTTATGTGTAGATGTGAAATGCAACAGAATGTGGGTGTTCTTTGACAGTTTTTGAAATTTGAAAAAATCGGCCTCTCGCCCTGACCGCGCGCACCTGCTGGGAAAGATGAGTAACTCAAAAATGTAACAAAAAATGTATATACATTTTTTTCAACATTTTTGCCCTTGTTCATGCATTGCATATGTGTACATGTGAAATGCAACAGAATGTGGGTGTTCTTTGACAGTTTTTGAAATTTTAATGAATCGGCCTCTCGCCCTGACCGCGGACCTGGTGGGAAAAATGAGTAACTCAAAAAATTAACAAAAAATGTAAACACATTTTTTTCAACATTTTTGCCCTTGTTCATGCATTGCATATGTGTAGATGTGAAATGCAACAGAATTTGGGTGTTTTTTGACAGTTTTTAAAATTTTCAAAAATCGCCCTTTCGCCCTGACCTGCTGAGAAAAATGAGTAACTCAAAAGATTAACAAAAACTCGTAATAATTCTTTTCAACGTTTTTTACCCTTGTTCATGCATTGCATACATAGAGATGGGATATGCAACAGAATTTGGGTGTTTCTTGACAGTTTTTGAAATTTTAAAAAACCGGCCTCTCGCCCTGACCGCGCACCTGCTCGGAAAAATGAGTAATTCAAAAAAGTAACAAAAAATCGTAATAATTCTTTTCAACGTTTTTTACCCTTATTGATGCATTGCATACATAGAGATGGGATATGCAACAGAATTTGGGTGTTTCTTGACAGTTTTTGAAATTTTAAAAAACCGGCCTCTCGCCCTGACCTGCTCAGAAAAATGAGTAATTCAAAAAAGTAATAAAAAATCGGAATAATTCTTTTCATCGTTTTTTACCCTTGTTTATGCAATTGTTTATGTGTAGATGTGAAATGCAACAGAATGTGGGTGTTCTTTGACAGTTTTTGAAATTTTAATGAATCGGCCTCTCGCCCTGACCGCGGACCTGGTGGGAAAAATGTGTAACTCAAAAAAGTAACAAAAAATCGTAATAATTCTTTTCAACGTTTTTTACCCTTGTTGATGCATTGCATACATAGAGATGGGAAATGCAACAGAATTTGGGTGTTTTTTGACAGTTTTTGAAATTTGACAAAATCAGCCTCTCGCCCTGACCGCGCACCTGCTGGGAAACATGGGTAACTCAAAAAGTAACAAAAAATCGTAATAATTCTTTTCAACTTTATTTAACCTTGTTCATGCATTGCATACATGTAGATGGGAAATGCAACAGAATTTGGGTGTTTTATTACTGTTTTTGAAATTTTCAAAAATTGGCCTCTCGCCCTGACCTGCTGCGAACAATGAGCAACTCACATGAGTAACAAAAAATCGTAATTATTGTTTTCATCGTTTTTGACCCTTGTTCATGCAATTGTTTATGTGTAGATTTGAAATGGAACATAATTTGGGTGTTTTTTGACAGTTTTTGAAATTTTCTAAAATCTGCCTCTCCCCTGACCGCGGACCTGCTTGGAAAAATGAGTAACTAAAATAAATAAAAAAATTATTTTACTAATTTTTTTCAATGTTTTTTAACCTAGTGCTAATTTAACCATTGCCACCCATTGCTAATCATTACTAAATGAAACAGAATTTGGGTGTTTTTTGACAGTTTTTAAAATGTTCAAAAGTTGGCCTCTCGCCCTGACCGCGCACCTGCTGGGAAAAATGAGTAACTCAAAAAAGTAATAAAAAATCGGAATAATTCTTTTCATCGTTTTTTACCCTTGTTTATGCAATTGTTTATGTGTAGATGTGAAATGCAACAGAATGTGGGTGTATTTTGACAGTTTTTTAAATTTTCAAAAATCGGCCTTTCGCCCTGAACTGCTGGGAAAAATGAGTAACTCAAAAAAGTAACAAAAAATCGTAATAATTCTTTTCAACGCTTTTTACCCTTGTTCATGGATTGCATACATAGAGATGGGAAATGCAACAGAATTTGGGTGTTTTTTGACAGTTTTTGAAATTTTCAAAAATCGGCCTTTCGCCCTGACCTGGTGGAAAAAATGAGTAACTCAAAAAAGTAACAAAAAATTGTAATAATTCTTTTCAACGCTTTTTACCCTTGTTCATGGATTGCATACATAAGATGGGAAATGCAACAGAATTTGGGTGTTTTTTGACAGTTTTTGAAATTTTCAAAAATCAGCCTCTCGCCATGACCGCAGACCTGCTGGGAAAAATGAGTAACTCAAAAAAGTAATAAAAAATCGGAATAATTCTTTTCATCGTTTTTTACCCTTGTTTATGCAATTGTTTATGTGTAGATGTGAAATGCAACAGAATGTGGGTGTTCTTTGACAGTTTTTGAAATTTGAAAAAATCGGCCTCTCGCCCTGACCGCGCGCACCTGCTGGGAAAGATGAGTAACTCAAAAATGTAACAAAAAATGTATATACATTTTTTTCAACATTTTTGCCCTTGTTCATGCATTGCATATGTGTACATGTGAAATGCAACAGAATGTGGGTGTTCTTTGACAGTTTTTGAAATTTTAATGAATCGGCCTCTCGCCCTGACCGCGGACCTGGTGGGAAAAATGAGTAACTCAAAAAATTAACAAAAAATGTAAACACATTTTTTTCAACATTTTTGCCCTTGTTCATGCATTGCATATGTGTAGATGTGAAATGCAACAGAATTTGGGTGTTTTTTGACAGTTTTTAAAATTTTCAAAAATCGCCCTTTCGCCCTGACCTGCTGAGAAAAATGAGTAACTCAAAAGATTAACAAAAACTCGTAATAATTCTTTTCAACGTTTTTTACCCTTGTTCATGCATTGCATACATAGAGATGGGATATGCAACAGAATTTGGGTGTTTCTTGACAGTTTTTGAAATTTTAAAAAACCGGCCTCTCGCCCTGACCGCGCACCTGCTCGGAAAAATGAGTAATTCAAAAAAGTAACAAAAAATCGTAATAATTCTTTTCAACGTTTTTTACCCTTATTGATGCATTGCATACATAGAGATGGGATATGCAACAGAATTTGGGTGTTTCTTGACAGTTTTTGAAATTTTAAAAAACCGGCCTCTCGCCCTGACCTGCTCAGAAAAATGAGTAATTCAAAAAAGTAATAAAAAATCGGAATAATTCTTTTCATCGTTTTTTACCCTTGTTTATGCAATTGTTTATGTGTAGATGTGAAATGCAACAGAATGTGGGTGTTCTTTGACAGTTTTTGAAATTTTAATGAATCGGCCTCTCGCCCTGACCGCGGACCTGGTGGGAAAAATGTGTAACTCAAAAAAGTAACAAAAAATCGTAATAATTCTTTTCAACGTTTTTTACCCTTGTTGATGCATTGCATACATAGAGATGGGAAATGCAACAGAATTTGGGTGTTTTTTGACAGTTTTTGAAATTTGACAAAATCAGCCTCTCGCCCTGACCGCGCACCTGCTGGGAAACATGGGTAACTCAAAAAGTAACAAAAAATCGTAATAATTCTTTTCAACTTTATTTAACCTTGTTCATGCATTGCATACATGTAGATGGGAAATGCAACAGAATTTGGGTGTTTTATTACTGTTTTTGAAATTTTCAAAAATTGGCCTCTCGCCCTGACCTGCTGCGAACAATGAGCAACTCACATGAGTAACAAAAAATCGTAATTATTGTTTTCATCGTTTTTGACCCTTGTTCATGCAATTGTTTATGTGTAGATTTGAAATGGAACATAATTTGGGTGTTTTTTGACAGTTTTTGAAATTTTCTAAAATCTGCCTCTCCCCTGACCGCGGACCTGCTTGGAAAAATGAGTAACTAAAATAAATAAAAAAATTATTTTACTAATTTTTTTCAATGTTTTTTAACCTAGTGCTAATTTAACCATTGCCACCCATTGCTAATCATTACTAAATGAAACAGAATTTGGGTGTTTTTTGACAGTTTTTAAAATGTTCAAAAGTTGGCCTCTCGCCCTGACCGCGCACCTGCTGGGAAAAATGAGTAACTCAAAAAAGTAATAAAAAATCGGAATAATTCTTTTCATCGTTTTTTACCCTTGTTTATGCAATTGTTTATGTGTAGATGTGAAATGCAACAGAATGTGGGTGTTCTTTGACAGTTTTTGAAATTTTAATGAATCGGCCTCTCGCCCTGACCGCGGACCTGGTGGGAAAAATGTGTAACTCAAAAAAGTAACAAAAAATCGTAATAATTCTTTTCAACGTTTTTTACCCTTGTTGATGCATTGCATACATAGAGATGGGAAATGCAACAGAATTTGGGTGTTTTTTGACAGTTTTTGAAATTTTCAAAAATCGGCCTTTCGCCCTGACCTGGTGGGAAAAATGAGTAACTCACAAAAGTAACAAAAAATCGTAATAATTCTTTTCAACGCTATTTACCCTTATTGCATACATAGAGATGGGAAATGCAACAGAATTTGGGTGTTTTTTGACAGTTTTTGAAATTTTCAATAATCAGCCTCTCGCCCTGACCGCAGACCTGCTGGGAAAAATGAGTAACTCAAAAAAGTAACAAAAAATCGTAATAATTCTTTTCAACGTTTTTTACCCTTTTTCATGAATTGCATATGTGTAGATGTGAAATGCAACAGAATGTAGGTGTATTTTGACAGTTTTTTAAATTTTCAAAAATCTGCCTTTCGCCCTGACCTGCTGGGAAAAATGAGTAACTCAAAAAAGTAACAAAAAATCAACATTTTTGCCCTTGTTCATGCATTGCATATGTGTACATGTGAAATGCAACAGAATGTGGGTGTTCTTTGACAGTTTTTGAAATTTGACAAAATCAGCCTCTCGCCCTGACCGCGCACCTGCTGGGAAACATGAGTAACTCAAAAAAGTAACAAAAAATCGTAATAATTCTTTTCAACTTTATTTAACCTTGTTCATGCATTGCATACATGTAGATGGGAAATGCAACAGAATTTGGGTGTTTTATTACTGTTTTTGAAATTTTCAAAAATTGGCCTCTCGCCCTGACCTGCTGCGAAAAATGAGTAACTCACATGAGTAACAAAAAATCGTAATTATTGTTTTCATCGTTTTTGACCCTTGTTCATGCAATTGTTTATGTGTAGATTTGAAATGGAACATAATTTGGGTGTTTTTTGACAGTTTTTGAAATTTTCTAAAATCTGCCTCTCCCCTGACCGCGGACCTGCTTGGAAAAATGAGTAACTAAAATAAATAAAAAAATTATTTTACTAATTTTTTTCAATGTTTTTTAACCTAGTGCTAATTTAACCATTGCCACCCATTGCTAATCATTACTAAATGAAACAGAATTTGGGTGTTTTTTGACAGTTTTTAAAATGTTCAAAAGTTGGCCTCTCGCCATGACCGCGGACCTGCTTGGAAAAATGAGTAACTCAAAAAAGTAACAAAAAATCGTAATAATTCTTTTCAACATTTTTTACCCTTGCTCGTGCATTGCATACATAGAGATGGGAAATGCAACTGAATTTGGGTGTTTTTTGACAGTTTTTGAAATTTGAAAAAATCGGCCTCTCGCCCTGACCGCGGACCTGCTGGGAAACATGAGTAACTCAAAAAAGTAACAAAAAATGTATATACATTTTTTTCAACATTTTTGCCCTTGTTCATGCATTGCATATGTGTAGATGTGAAATGCAACAGAATTTGGGTGTTTTTTGACAGTTTTTAAAATTTTCAAAAATCGCCCTTTCGCCCTGACCTGCTGAGAAAAATGAGTAACTCAAAAGATTAACAAAAACTCGTAATAATTCTTTTCAACGTTTTTTACCCTTGTTCATGCATTGCATACATAGAGATGGGATATGCAACAGAATTTGGGTGTTTTTTGACAGTTTTTGAAATTTTAAAAAACCGGCCTCTCGCCCTGACCGCGCACCTGCTCGGAAAAATGAGTAATTCAAAAAAGTAATAAAAAATCGGAATAATTCTTTTCGTCGTTTTTTACCCTTGTTTATGCAATTGTTTATGTGTAGTTCTGAAATCGAACAGAATTTGGGTGTTTTTTGACAGTTTTTGAAATTTTCAAAAATCTGCCTCTCCCCTGACTTGCTGGGAAAAATGAGTAACTAAAATGAATAAAAAAATTATTTTACTAATTTTTTTCAATGTTTTTTACCCTAGTGCTAATTTAACCATTGCTAATCATACCTAATTGAAACAGAATTTGGGTGTTTTTTGACAGTTTTTCAAATTTTCAAAAATCGGCCTTTCGCCCTGACCTGCTGGGAAAAATGAGTAACTCAAAAAAGTAACAAAAAATCGTAATAACTCTTTTCAACGTTTTTTACCCTTGTTCATGCATTGCATACATAGAGATGTGAAATGCAACAGGATGTGGGTGTTTTTGACAGTTTTTCAAATTTTCAAAAAATCTGCATTTCACCCTGACCTGCTGGGAAAAATGAGTAACTCAAAAAAGTAACAAAAAATGTAAATACATTTTTTTTTAACATTTTTGCTCTTCTTCATGCATTGCATATATGTAGTTCTGAAATGCAACAGAAATTGGGTGTTTTTTGACAGTTTTCGAAATTTTCAAAAATCTGCCTCTCCCCTGACCGCGGACTTGCTGGGAAAGATGAGTAACTAAAATAAATAAAAAAATTATTTTACAAGTTTTTTTCAATGTTTTTTACCCTAGTGCTAGTTTAACCATTGCCCCCCCCCCCCCCCATTGCTAATCATAACTAAATGAAACAGAATTTGGGTGTTTTTTGACAGTTTTTTAAATTTTCAAAAATCGGCCTTTCGCCCTGACCTGGTGGAAAAAATGAGTAACTCAAAAAAGTAACAAAAAATTGTAATAATTCTTTTCAACGCTTTTTACCCTTGTTCATGGATTGTATACATAAGATGGGAAATGCAACAGAATTTGGGTGTTTTTTGACAGTTTTTGAAATTTTCAATAATCAGCCTCTCGCCCTGACCTGACCCTGACCTGACCTGCTGGGAAAAATGAGTAACTCAAAAAAGTAACAAAAAATCGTAATAATTCTTTTCAACGATTTTTTACCCTTTTTCATGAATTGCATATGTGTAGATGTGAAATGCAACAGAATGTGGGTGTATTTTGACAGTTTTTTAAATTTTCAAAAATCTGCCTTTCGCCCTGACCTGCTGGGAAAAATGAGTAACTCAAAAAAGTAACAAAAAATCGTAATAATTCTTTTCAACGTTTTTTACCCTTTTTCATGAATTGCATATGTGTAGATGTGAAGTGCAACAGAATGTGGGTGTATTTTGACAGTTTTTTATATTTTCAAAAATCGGCCTATCGCCCTGACCTGCTGGGAAAAATGAGTAACTCAAAGAAGTAACAAAAAATGTAAATACTGTCAAAAAACACCCAAATTCTGTTCCATTTCAGATCTACACATATGCAATGCATGTACAAGGGCAAAAATGTTGAAAAAAATATATTTACATTTTTTGTTACTTTTTTGAGTCACTCATTTTTCCCAGCAGGTCCGCGGTCTGGGCGAGAGTCCGATTTTTTCAAATTTCAAAAATTGTCAAAAAACACCCAAATTCTGTTCGATTTCATTCTTACACATAAACAATTGCATGAACAAGGGTAAAAAACGATGAAAAGAATTATAACAATTTCTTGTTACTTTTTTGAGTTACTCTTTTTTCCCAGCAGGTCCGCCGTCAGGCAGGTCCGCCGAGAGGCAGATTTTTGAAAATTTAAAAAACTGTCAAAAAACATCCACATTCTGTTGCATTGTTGTTGCAGCTGTTGTTCATGGATTGCATACATAGAGATGGGATATGCAACAGAATTTGGGTGTTTGACAGTTTTTGAAATTTTCAAAAATCAGCCTCTCGTCCTGACTGCGCACCTGCTTGGAAAAATGAGTAACTCAAAAAAGTAATAAGAAATCGTAATAATTCTTTTCATCGTTTTTTACCCTTGTTCATGCAATTGTTTATGTGCAGTTCTGAAATCGAACAGAATTTGGGTGTTTTTTGACAGTATTTATATTTTTTGTTACTTTTTTGAGTTACTCATTTTTCCCAGCAGGTCAGGGTGAGAGGCCGATTCATTAAAATTTCAAAAACTGTCAAAAAACAACCACATTCTGTTGCATTTCACATCTACACATATGCAGTGCAAGAACGAGGGCAAAATTGTTGAAAAAAATGTATTTACATTTTTTGTTATTTTTTTGAGTTACTCATTTTTCCCAGCAGGTCAGGGCGAAAGGCCGATTTTTGAAAATTTAAAAAACTGTCAAAAACACCCACATTCTGTTGCATTTCACATTTACACATATGCAATGGATGAACAAGGGCAAAAATGTTGAAAAAAATGTATTTACATTTCTTGTTACTTTTTGAGTTACTCATTTTTCCCAGCAGGTCCCCGGTCAGGGCGAGAGTCCGATTTTTCAAAAATTGTCAAAAAACACCCAAAGTCTGTTCCATTTCACATCTACACATAAACAATTGCATGAACAAGGGTAAAAAAATTATGAAAAGAATTATTACTATTTTTTGTTACTTTTTTTAGTTATTCATTTTTTCCCAGTATGTCCGCAGTCAGGGAAAGAGAGGCCGATTTTTAAAAATTTCTGTCAAAAAACACCCAAATTCTGTTGCATTTCCCATCTACATGTATGCAATGCATGAACAAGGGTAAAAAACGTTGAAGAGAATTATTATAATTTTTGTTACTTTTTTGAGTTACTCATTTTTCCCAGCAGGTCTGGGCGAGAGTCCGATTTTTTCAAAATTCAAAAACTGTCAAAAAACACCCAAATTCTGTTCGATTTCAGACTTACACATAAACAATTGCATGAACAAGGGTAAAAAATGATGAAAAGAATTACTACGATTTTTTTTTACTTTTTTGAGTTACTCATTTTTCCCAGCAGGTGCGCGGTCAGGGCGAGAGGCCGATTTTTTAAAATTTCAAAAACTGTCGAAAAACACCCAAATTCTGTTGCATTTCCCATCTCTATGTATGCAATCCATGAACAAGGGTAAAAAAACGTTGAAAAGAATTATGACGATTTTTTGTTACTTTTTTGAGTTACTCATTTTTCCCAGCAGGTCAGGGCGAAAGGCCAATTTTTGAAAATTTAAAAAACTGTCAAAAAACACCCAAATTCTGTTTCATTTAGTTATGATTAGCAATGGGGGGCAATGGATAAATTAGCACTAGGCTAAAAAATATTGAAAAAAAAATAGAAAATTATTTTTTTATTCATTTTAGTTACTCATTTTTCCCAGCAAGTCCGCGGTGAGGGGAGAGGCCGATTTTTGAAAATTTTAAAAACTGTCAAAAAACACCCAAAATCTGTTGCATTTCCCATCTACATGTATGCAATGCATGAACAAGGGTAAAAAACGTTGAAAAGAATTATTACAATTTTTTGTTACTTTTTTGAGTTACTCATTTTTCCCAGCAGGTCAGGGCGAGAGGCCGATTCATTAAAATTTCAAAAACTGTCAAAAAACACCCACATTCTGTTGCATTTCACATCTACACATATGCAATGCATGAACAAGGGCAAAAATGTTGAAAAAAATGTATTTACATTTTTTGTTACTTTTTGAGTTACTCATTTTTCCCAGCAGGTCAGAGCGAGAGTCCGATTTTTAAAAAAATTCAAAAATTGTCAAAAAACACCCAAATTCTGTTCCATTTCATGAACAAGGGTAAAAAACGATGAAAAGAATTATTACTATTTTTTGTTACTTTTTTTTGTTAATCAGTTTTTCCCAGTAGGTCCGCGGTCAGGGCGAGAGGCAGATTTTAAAAAATTTCAAAAACTGTCAAAAACACCCAAATTCTGTTTCATTTAGTAATGATTAACAATAGGTGGCAATGGTTAAATTAGCACTAGGCTAAAAAATATTGAAAAAAAATAGTAAAAATATTTTTTCATTCATTTTAGTTACTCATTTTTTCCAGCAAGTCAGGGGAGAGGCAGATTTTTGAAAATTTCAAAAACTGTCAAAAAACACCCCAATTCTGTTCCATTTCAGACTTACACATAAACAATTGCATGAACAAGGGTAAAAAACGATGAAAAGAATTATTACGATTTTTTGTTACTTTTTTGAGTTACTCATTTTTCCCAGCAGGTGCGCGGTCAGGGCAAGAGGCCGATTTTTTCAAATGGGGTGTGTTCTGACCACGGACTTGCTGGGAAAAATGAGTAACTAAAATGAATAAAAAAATATTTTTACTATTTGTTTTCATTATTTTTTGGCCTAGTGCTAATTTAACCATTGCCAACCATTGTTTCATTACTAAATGAAACAGAATTTGGGTGTTTTTGACAGTTTTTGAAATTTGAAAAAATCGGCCTCTCGCCCTGACGGCAGACCTGCTGGGAAAAATACAAAAAACACATCTACATCTACACATATGCAATGCATGAACAAGGGTAAAAAACGTTGAAAAGAATTATTACAATTTTTTCTTACTTTTTTGAGATTCTCATTTTTCACAGCAGGTCCGCCGTCATGGCGAGAGGCTAATTTTTGAAAATGTCAATCTTGCTCTCCCTCTGCTCTCTTCTTCAAAGTGAATATATCATAGAGGAGAAGAATGTTGTTTTACAGAAGAAAGAAAATGAGGGGTTTGCCTTTGTCCACCAGGGAGCCAAAGGTGAGATATACATACTGCCCTACAAAGCAAAAAGGCAGTAACTACGTAGAGTGCAGAACTGAGAAAAATGACTTTAAAGTTATCCTGTCATCCAGTTAAGTAGTTGTAGGTAGATTATTGGACATGTGCCTGTTTTTGTTATATTAGCTTATTCTTTGTACATATTGTGGCCAAATGGCCCTTGAAGCGTTGCCATGCCGGGTACACGCCTCCAAAGGTCTCCCATTGTGTGTGGAAAAACAAGCACATGGCCAGGAAGCCAGCCTACAACAAGGCACGGCTGGCAATCACTGATCACAGCCCCAGCTGCCTCTCGTTTGCCCTCATTAGGCCAGGACAAAAAGAGCCACACAAACCAAGGCAGGTTAGTCTGCGTTTGGCACTCCATCTAACCACTGCTCTCTGTTCTGCACCCAGAAAGCCCATAACTCAAGCCAAGGACGACTGGAGCCGAAGGACTCGTCAATTTCCACTGGAACCTGAAGCCTCCGGTCCCCTCCTTGCCAAACTACACTGGTGAACCCCTCTATTGCACCTTGCCTACCCAGCTGAATTCCCCAAACCAACCCTGCACACTAGCCACGCCACGAGGGAGCTACATCACTGCACTCTTTATTTTGCTGTACTAAGACAAATAAAGTTACCATCTTGGTGGGTTTTCACTGCAAATTTGATTCTGGTCCATTCTTGTCCCGCCACAATATCAATCCTCATATTTAATTTGATATTTTACCCCTATTTTGCAGTTACTGTATTCTTGCTTTGTATTACTTACCAAAAACGTTTCACCATACTGTTACGGCTGCCGGCAACACCCTCATGTGTGTGGTATATGGAGAATGATATGAGATGCAAAGCAGGCTGTGCCATCCCGTGCTGCTGATTGGATGGACCAGGAAAGCCCCACCCAGTACCTGGAGAAGGGAGCTGCTGATTGGTGCGGCAGGCCACCACCTGACTGGCCAATCAAGAGGAGTCAATCAACTCTGCCTCCAGCTTAAAGAGCCTAATTGTTTGCAGCTGAGGGCAGCTGCCAGACCAGACTTTGTAGAGAAACTGTTTGAGAGTGTGAGGACGTGGGCCTAGGAGTAAGATCTAAAAACTGATATCCTTCCTGCACGTAGTCAATTTGTGTTGTTTTAGTCACACTAGGATCAGGGGTGCTGTGAGTACTGTTTTGTGTTTAACCAAGTATTTAAGTTAGAGAGGTGTTTTGTTTAATCTTTCGTTTTCATTTAGATTTAGAAATAGTCTTCCCTTTTGAAGATCTCCTTTTGTTATATTCTGTTTTTGTTTTCCGCAGCACCCATCGGCCCACTTGTCCTTTTGTTTGAGCACTGTTTGTTGTCATTTGCCCTATTCAAAATAAATTTCCTTTCAAATACCAATTACATCTGGTTTTATGTTTATGTCCTGATACCCCTAGCTTAAGGACGTAACAATACCAAGGAAAAAGGCAGTAACTACAGATTCTCCAAAAACTATTTTGCCACAACTTGGGCTCTGGGTGTGTTAGATACACTGTATTTGAAATAATTGGAACCATTTGTTTTCCTGAACATGGATATACCAAAACCAAAACTAATTTGACCATTTTAGGTCAATATTTTCCACCCGGAAGCTGTTCTGGTGCTGAAACGGCTGCTTAAAGTCTCACATTGCTAAGCTGTTATCAAGTTATCCTGTCATCCAGCTAAGTAGTTGTAGGTAGATTATTGGACATCTGGCTGTTTTTGTTACTTTATATTAGCTTATTCTTTGTACATATCAATCCTCATATTTAATTTGATATTTTACCCCTATTTTGCAGTTACTGTATTCTTGCTTTGTTTCACTAGGGCTTTTTGCAGTTACTGTACAAACGACTACCATTTTTCTCCAAAACAACACACATTTGAGATAAGATGTTTTGTCACATAACAAAGGATGCCTTGAATGTCATGAAAATGATAACTAATTTTTAACCAAAAATGCTGTTACTGCCTTTTTGTTTTGTAGGGCAGTATAATATACTGAAAAAAAGTCATAGTATATTATGTCGAAGAAAGTCATAGTATAGTATGTCGAAAAAAGTGATAAAAAAAGTCATAGTAAAGGATGTCGTAAAAACAGAGGATATTGGGCCAAATATTGGGCTGAATATCGGCCTAGTATCGGCCGAATATCGGCTGAATATTGGACCGAATCCTGCAATAGTATAGTGTGTCGAAAAAAGTCATAGTATAGTATGTCGGAAAAAAGTGATAAAAAAGCCATAGTATAGTATGTTGAAAAAAGTGATTAAAAAGTCATAGTATAGTATGTTGAAAAAATGGATAAAAAAAAGTCATAGTTATAGGATGTTGAAAAAAAGTGATTAAAAAACTCATGGTATCGGATGTCGAAAAAAGTGATAAAAAAACTCATGGTATAGTATGTTGAAAAAAGTGATAAAAAAGTCTTAGTATAATATACTGAAAAAAGTCATAGTATATTATACTGAAAAAAAGTCATAGTACAGTATGTCGAAAAAAGTCATAGTATAGGATGTATATGAATATTGGGCCAAATATCGGCCGAATATTGGGCCGAATCCTGGATTCGGCTTCGGATTTGGCCAAATATTGGGCCGAATATAGGGCAGAATATCGGCCAAATTTTAGGCTGAATATTGGGCCAAACATAAGGCCGAATATTGGGCCGAATACTGTCCGAACATTGGGCCGAATATTGAACAAATATGGGCAGAATATTAGGCCAAATATCGGCCGAATATTGGGCCGAATCCTGGATTCGGTGCTAGGATTTGGTGACAGGTTTCGGCCGAATATTGGGCCAATCCGAAGCCGAATCCTGGATTTGGTGCCAGGATTCGGCTTTCAGATTTTTGTGGAACCTTAGAATTTGGTGTGTTTGTGTGTGTGTTACTAAGACTTTTTTATCAATTTTTTCAATATACTAAACCATGAGTTTTTTATCACTTTTTACAACACCCTATACTATGACTTGTTTCAACATACTGTACCGAATTCAGGATTCGGCCCAATATGCAGCCGATATTCGGCCCAATATGTGCCCAATTTCAAAAACTGTCAAAAAACACAAATTATGTTTCATTTAGTAATGGTTAGCAATGGTTAAATTAGTACTAGTGTAAAAAACATTGAAAAAAATAGTAAAATTATTTTTTTTACTCATTTTAGTTACTCATTTTTCCCCGAAGGTCAGGGCGAGAGGCCAATTTTTTAAATATTAAAAACTGTCATAAACACCCACATTCTGTTTCATTTCACATCTATACATATGCAATGCATGAACAAGGGTAAAAAACGTGGGGAAAAAAATGTATATACTGGGTTTTTGAGTTACACATTTTTCCCAGCAGGTCAGGGCGAGAGGCAGATTTTTTTTAAATTTCAAAAACTGTCCAAAAACACCCAAATTATGTTGCATTTCACATCCCAGCAGCAGGTCAGGGTGCAAAATTGTAACTCCAAAAAATCGTAATAAATCTTTTCTACTTTTTTTACCCTTGTTCATTTAATGCATATGTGTTGATGTGAAATGCAACATAATTTGGGTGTTTTTGGACAGTTTTTCAAATTGTCACCAATCGGCCTCTCGCCCTGACCTGCTGGGAAAAATGAATAACTCAAAAAAGTAAAAAAAAATCATACTAATTATTTTCTACTTTTTACCTTAGTGCTAATTTAACCATTGCTAACCATTAGCCTACTATGACTTTTTATGATTTTTTTTCGACATACTATACTATGAATTTTTTGTGATTGTTTTGACATTCTATACTATGACTTTTTGCGACATACTATAGTAAGACTTTGTCTTTTTTTTCGAAATATTATACCATGACTTTTTTCGACATACTATACTATGACTTTTTGTGATTTTTTTTTTACATACTGTACTATGACTTTTTGCGACATACTATACTAAGACTTTTTATGACTTTTTTTTCAAGATATTATACCCTGACTTTTTTCGACATACTATAATATTACTTTTAATGACTTTTTTCGACATACTATAATATAATTTTTTAATGACTTTTTTTCGACATACTATAATATTACTTTTAATGACTTTTTTCGACATACTATAATATAATTTTTTAATGACTTTTTTTCGACATACTATACTATGACTTTTTTGACATGCTATACTATGACTTTTATCGACATGCTATACTATGACTTTTTAAAAACGTTTTTACGGGCCCCCGATTAGCTCACCTGGTAGAGCAGGTGCCCATATATAGAGGCTTATTCCTCGACGCAGCGGCTGCTGGTTCGACTCCAACCTGTGGCTCTATGCTGCATTCCTCTCTCTCTCCTCTTTCATGTCTAAGCTGTCCTATCCAAATAAAGGATTAAAATCCCCAAAAAGTAATCTTAAAAAAAAAAAAAACTTTTTATGACTATACTATGACTTTTTTTGTCATGCTATACTATGATTTTTTTCAACATGCAATACTATGACTTTTTTCGACATACTATACTATGACTTTTTTCAACATACTATACTATGACTTTTTATGATTTTTTTTCGACATACTATACTATTCATTTTTTGTGATCTTTTTGACATTCTATACTATGACTTTTTGCGACATACTATACTAAAACTTTATATGACTTTTTTTTTCGAAATATTATACCAGGACTTTTTTCGACCTACTATACAATGACTTTTTGTGATTTTTTTTACATACTGTACTATGACTCTTTGCGACATACTATACTAAGACTTTTTATGACTTTTTTTTCTAAATATTATACCCTGACTTTTTTCGACATACTATAATATGAATTTTCATGATTGTTTTTCGACATATTATACTATTACTTTTTTCGACAAACTATAATATAACTTTTTAATAACTTTTTTTCGACATACTATTATATGACTTTTTCTGACTTTTTTTCGACATACTATACCGTGACTTTGTATGACGTTTTTCGACATGCTATACTATGACTCTTTTTGACATTCTATACTATGACTTTTTATCACTTTTTTTTACGACATACTATGCTATGACTTTTTTTGACATACTATGCTATAACTTTTTTCAACATACTTTGCTATAACGTTTTTGACAAATTATACTATGACCTTTTTCGACATACTATGCTAAGACTTCTTATCACTTTATCCACATACTCTACTATGACTTTTTTCGACACACTATACTATGACTTTTTTTCAATACACTATGCTGACTTTTTATCGACACACTATACTATGACCTACTATATTATGACTTTTTATCACTTTTTCGACACACTCTACTATGACTTTTTTTATACTATACTATGAGTTTTTTTCGATATGCTATATTACAACTTTTTATCACTTTTTTGAACATACTATACTAAGACTTTTTTTATTACTTTTTTCGACATACTATACCATGACCTTTTTTCTACATACTATACTTTGACTTTTTTAATCACTTTTTTGTCATACTAACCTATGACTTTTTCACGACTTATGTTGACAAACTGCACTATGACTTTTTTTTGTTATACTACACTACGACTTTTTATCACTTTTTTTTGGACATACTATGCTATGACTTTTTTTTGACATATTATACTATGACTTTTTATAACATACTATACTATGACTTGTTATGAAATATAACTCTTTGGCCTTTTTAATGACATACTTTACTATGATTTTTTTTATGACATTTATATGACATGCTATGCTCTGACTTTTTTATGACATAATAAGATACATACTAAGTTAAAGTTTCTTGCTTATTTAAACGGTTAGAACTCGAGGTAGCGATGAGAAAATTTATGGAAAGGATCTTACAAAAGTTCTTGAAAATGTGTTACTTTTGACCTCAGGAATCCTTCATATACCCTGTTGAGGTCTTCAACATGAGTCGCTGCTGCTGCTAATTAATTCAACATAATTCAAGTACCATTTCTAAATAGGATCCTACAGCAGATGTTGATTAATATGCCTAACACTTCCTTGGTCTCAATATATAATTACATCAAAAAGAGTTTATCCCATTGCAAGAAGCAAAGAGGAACTTGTTTAGAGAAGATGTGGACAAAGGCAGACTAGACAGTGGTGGTGGATAGATATTTTTTTTAATATTTCATTTAACCACTTCAGCATATAACAATAAAATATTTAATCACATGAATATTTCACACTGAAACACTATAGCATTCAGAATGCATTAAGCTGTCCTGCCTTTATTTTCTTGCCAAGAAAATGTACCCATCTCTGCCACCATTCATTGTTTCCTCGCAATCTATTGGTCACGCTGCCTGTCTGTCTCAATTTTAGCCAATTGGCTGTCACATTCCAGCAGGGCAGCTTATGATTGGTCAGACTGGCTGTCAGGGCAAACAGAAGCAGATAAACGGACATACACAGCTATTCTGTCCTCCATATTTCCTTCACTAAAGACCTTGTTTCCCTCTATAAATCAGATGGAGCATCATCACTGATCTACATCTAAGTTAATCTGCACCTCACCGTAAGAACATGCAGTCAGGGTGTGTGTGTTTGTGTTTTCAGGTGTACATGTATATATCCAGGTGGGAGTGCGTACAGCTGTGTTTGCGTGCATCGACATCTGTGTGTGTGAATGTGTGTGTGCATGAACAGAAGAAGACACTATTCTTGACACAGAGAGTTACAACTAACTAAGCTGAGCCAGCAGTTGCCATGGTGAAAATAGATCATACATCATCACATGACCAAACCCCACCAATCCCAAGACAGAATGGAAAGCCACTAATCAGCGAGGCATAAAGTTGTCCGTGCCCGCGTCGTATGCAGCAACGTTTAACTCACACCTCTGTCTGTCCCTAGAAGGCAGGAGCCATGGGTCTCTGCTGTGTAAGTTTCTGAGGGTCCAGGGTTTCAGTGAAGGGCGGGGCTTGATAGGGGTTGGTTGTTACTATGGTAGCTCCGTTGGCGATGGGGTACGGTGTAGCTCGAGCATTGCTGTGGGGAGGATCCAGGTGTTGCCATGTGAACAAGTTTGTGTTGCTGCCGGTTAAGAAGCGCCGCAGTGCGCTCAGCGTCAGTACAGTCTGTTAGTAACACACACACACACACACACACACACACACACATTAGCAGAGGATGTTAGTTACAAATTGATTTGCATTAAAGACGCTTTTACAGCACTTTTCACAGCAAGAATAAGAGTCTACAGCCAGGCTAGCACCTTGTGAAGCTGTGCAAAATGCTAACATCAGTGTGCTAACATGCTCAGAATGACAACATGCTGATGTTAAGCAGATATATAATGATTACCAGGTTCACAATTGTAGTTTAGTGTGTTGGCATGCTAACATTTGCAAGTATTTGGGCATGACCAAACATATTGGACAAATGAAAATGATTTCATCTGGTGAAGGCATTAGATGAAAAGTCAGGGGATCACCAAAGTCATTAGGATTCATCATCTTGAAACCATGAATGTCTGCATAAAGTGTCATGGAAATCCATCCAATAGTTGTTGAGATATTTTAGTCTGCCATCACTACAGTCCCTCCTTCTGTGTGCCTAGAAATCAGGAACATATCTATGTTCCCAGCTGGGTCCTGTGATTCCCAGTTAAATATCCTCTTAATATGACACATTAAGGAGACCTTTCAAAGGGGTTTATATTCTCAGCAATGGGTCAGTTATGGGTCAGCCTACTGATGTTTTATTCCTTGAAATCTACGCCCTGAAATTCCATTTCAGACATTGGTATCCCCACAGTGGCTAAATTGATTTGTACCATTCAAATTGCATTTATAATGTCTATCTCCCTACGTTCTTTTGCAATTTAACTGCAAAGACAGCTCTTACCAATCTCTTACAATGAGGACCCTGGGAACTAGAGATGACCCCTAAAAACCTGAACAACCCGTAGGCTAATCTAGGGATTGCCATGACCTAAACTTTTAGGAACCCTGTGAGGTCTTGGTTCTGGGTTTCTTCAGTGTCCACTTTATACAGCATTTATAAACGGGGATGTGTGGATATACACAAGCTGGTCAGTAGCCCAAAATGGAATCCAGTGTGTCAAATCACTTCACACTTTTGCTATTTCTCTACCAGACCCATTGTGATCCTTAACTCCTCTTGGTATAATCCCTTTAATTTCTTTCTCTGCACTGTCTGGCTGTGTGTCACATTCACATTTCTGCCAGACTCGAAGAAATCTTCTGGTGCATTTTTTCATTGGTAATCTCTGACTCCAGCTCTTTCTTTCTGAAAACCATTCTCCATTGTTGTTCTTTGTTAAAGTACTGATTTTCCTATTAAATACAATATTCAGCGGTAACATGGGGGTTAATATTGTTGTGTTCGTTGTCCTTGTTGTGATGTAAGAACACATCTGCTAGCTTGATCACAAACAACAGCGCTAACGGCAACTCATGAAAGGAATTTATTATAATCTCCTGAGCAGTGCCGAAAGTGAGTTCTCATCCCCAAAGTGAACAGAAACATGAAAACAAAAGCAAAACCCATGACGAGGTTTACATGTTACATTACATTTCAGCAAGTTCTTGCAGTGGAAAAGAGCTGTTACGTAAACCTGGAAACGTGCACAGTTTGGTTAGAAGTGCTGATACTCAAAAAAAAAGGAGGATTGAAAGGAGGCTTGAATAAAGAGACCAAGATATGCTGACTTTTCTTAGTATGGGTTACACTGCAAAAATGCTGGATCCTCCGTTTCCAATAATGCAACTTTAGAGCATCTTATAGCATTATAACCTCCCTGCTTGCTATATCCCCTCGTCTTTAAAACTCGACTTGACATTATACAACTGTTTTCACGGGCTGAGTTGAACACCTCATGATTAGTAAACCAACTTTACTGTGTAAAATCAGGAGACTTTCCCTGAGAGTCAGGAGCCAAAGTGAAAGTAACATTGATTTGGCTCTCTGTCACGTACTATAAATCTATTGCAGAACAATTTACAGAACTATAGGGAGAAAAACTGACTTGGCAGACTTGGAAGAGTCTTTTGTAACATGCTGCAAATCCTTGACACAATTACAGCTTAACCTTTCCTCATCCTCTGACAGTGAGATAAATGGCTGCTATTGGTTTGATGGTAAAAATTGTTTCAACAGCCTCCATTGAGTTGTCAATGGATAATAAATCTGTCGGCCTCTGTGTGAACAGCAATGCTATCTAGCATTGCAATTCTTTTTCTAAAAAACTTTTAACCAGGGAAGTCTCGCTGAGAGCAGCTCTTTTTCAGGAACAATCTGTAAACATCTCCACAGTTACACACATTTCACACCTGGAAACTGCCACCGTCTGACCTCTTGGCTACTGAGCAGCTCAACTGGAGCGGTTAGGGGTTAAGGGCCTTGCTCAAGGGCACCTTAATGCTTGTAATGAATGACGCGCAAGTCTTTCACTTTCCCCACCTACATTTATCCTGCTGGTCAGTGGCTCAAACTCAGGAAACTCTTACCTTTAGGCCACCACAAAATCATGACCATGAATACATGTGATTATAGTAGACAGACAGAGACGTGATTTTATCACTTCCATTTTTCAAAAAATCTGTAAGTCTGTAATTCAAAACTAACACTGAGTTTTTGCAGCTTTTGTTTACAGTCATACATAAGAGTGGATCACAGCTCATTGCATTGAGCATCTTGATGGGAAGGTATGAAGAGAGTGGTGAAATGAAGGGCTGATAAACGTGTGTGTGTGTGTGTGTGTGTGTTAGACTAGGGAGAGGGTGGGAGGGCTCTTTGGCAGGAGTCTCTGCTTGTCCTCCATGAAGGAAATGCTCTTAAATCTGTTCATTGCCTGCAGACACTGATAACCCTGAAATACACACACACAAACATGATGGTGATGAACAAACACACACACACACACACACACACACACACACACACACACACACAAACACACACTGAGACAGTTGTGCCAAGATGTGGTGGTTTTAAACACACAGGTATAAACATACAGACCCAGGTCAGGATGGAGAAGAAGCAGAAAGCGATGGTGGCTCTAGCGGCGTCGGAGCCCTGGGCCAATGGCAGCTCGTCTGGAGAGGTATCCTGCCACTGATTGGCCAGAAAACAGAAGCCAACGAACCACAGGAAGCTAGCAAGACCTGGCGGTGGGATAGGTGGGGCAAGAAAAAAGGTAATGTGCATCATCTTTTATATTCTTAAGAGAGCTTTTTTCTGATTCTACTAGATTTTTCTAAGAGCTCTTAGAAGAATCATAATTTACTTGAATTATCTCCTTTTTCTTTGATATTCTTATAGACCCAAATAGTACTCGTTATGCAAAGTGACCCATTTCAGAATCATATTATATTATTGAATTATAATTATTGATGCATTAATGAGGTAATTTGAACTGTGGTATAAACTTTATCTGTTGGGTTCAGCTTGTGAAATTAGGGATCAATAACATCTGACCTTAACCTATAATATTACATTCTACATAATTTGTAGATTATACTGTATGTTGTACTATTATTCAGAATCTGCAAAGTAACTGGTTACGTTATCAAATAAATATAGAGTTAAAAGTACAATATTTGACTCTGAATTGTAGTGGAGTACAAGTGTAAAGGAGCAGAAAACTGTACTTAAGTACAGTACTTGAGTAAATGTAGTTGGTTACTTTCCACCACTGTATTTGTGTGTATATAATGTACCAGAGAAGACGAGGTCCAGCAGGACAGCACGTCTTCTGTCCTTGACGCTGCTGATGGAGGGGAAGTAAATGTCCAGAATCAGGAAAAAGATGCTGCCAAGGAAACAGGCCACGCCCACGGTAACACCATAGTTACAAGCATCAGCATTGTTGTTGAAGACGCAGAGCAAACGCTCGCTGCCGATGTTGATGTAGCCCTCGTTCACGATGCAGCTGAACACCACCATGGAGAAAACCTGCAGGGAAAGACACGTGAGCTGGTTTATTATTGTAACAGGTAGAAGAGAATGAACTCACACTGGTGTATGAATGCCTCTCATTCCTCCTACATGCCTCACACAGACACAGACATCACGATCAACAGCTATTAGAAACAGTCTTCTGAATGAGGTAGCATTTTCAAAAACTCTCCACAGTAGGATCTGTGGATTATCCCAAGTAACTATGGACCATTTTTCAGAAGACTAACTGCTGTTGAGTTTTTCAAATGTACAACTACTTTTATTTTTCTAAATTACCCAAAATTAGACAAAAACAAGTAACTAACAAGTTATTCTAGTTATAATAAGACAAAAGTGTATAAGAGCCTCTCAGTTGTGATGATGTACTGTTTTTTTCTCTGTTTTAGATTATTGTAAATTGAATTATTATGGTCTGCCAAAACATTTGACATTTGAAACTGTGAAACGTTTATCAGTAGTTTGTTAACTGTTCATTTTAACACTATTTCTATATCAGTTTATATTGAGGCTTAGTAGAGTGTTTAAAGGGGTGATTAAGTGATTATATAGGGTATTTTACACTGTTCCTTAAGGTCTCCTAATAGGGTATGTAACATTGGTTGGGCTGAAAATTGCCCGAATGCTATTTTATTAGGCTCTTAACTACCCTGTGAATATGGCATTATCTGGAAGAGCTTTTCTTCCAAATATGGTATGCTCATGAATATTTAGATGAGCTGCGCGCTGATTGGTTTGAGCGAACACCATAGAAACACATTGGAGATGAGACAGCAGGTCTCATATTTCAGACACTGCAAAGTTATACATTGTTTGTTGGGCTATTTCGTTATTAAATTCACTTCTGAGACTTTTTTAAGCGAGAAATCAACTATATAAAGCTCAAATATGGGCTGTTTTACGAAAATTGATGGCTAATTGCAAATTTGGTAAGACGTGTCGGACTTTAGCTAGGAGCTCCACACAGTCTGACGAGAAAGCGGTAACCTCCATACCCAGTGAAAGTCACCATTTCTCGGTTACTGGACTACCGGGGCTCGGGGCTCCGCGGAGCCAACCCGCATAATTAGAGTATATTGACAGTTTGAATTTCGTCACGCCACTTATATAACATCTACCACAAGGTCTTATAAAGCTAACAATGGTGTCCGATTTCAATTTAATGCATTTTTGTGAACATTAGCTAGGGATTTCGTTAGCTGCTACTGTCCTTTCAACCCTATGTGTACAGATCGCGGCTAGTTAGCTTCACTTTCGGCATAATTAGAGTATATGTACAGTTTGAATTTCGTCACGCCACTTATATAACATATACCCCAAGGTCTTATAAAGCTAACAATGGTGTCCGATTTCAATTTAATGCATTTTTGTGAACATTAGGGATTTCGTTAGCTGCTACTGTCCCTTCAATCCTATGGGTAAAGATCACGGCTAGCTGCAGGTCCTGGAGCTCCATCGGTGCCTTGGCATTTTGTAGTCCAGTAACCCAGAAACGGTGACTTTGCGCGGGTATGGAGCGCCGCGGGCTTCCCTTCGTGACAGAGATGTAAATGTTTGGGCGTGACAAAGAAAGAGACTAGAGCCAAATGAGGAGGAGCCGCCGAGTTGACGTCAACTCGACGGCTCCTCCTCATTTGGCTCGTTGAGATTTGCCCGTTTTCAGAGGCAGTTTCAAATTGTGAGATTTGCAAAGGAAAGAGGTGTCAATGGGATTTTGAGGTTCTATGTATGTCCTAGTTACCCACTAAACTGTCATTATTCAACTATGACAAGGTAAAATTGGTTTTGCATTCAATCACCCCTTTAATAAAGTAAATTTGCAGACAATGAAAGTATCCCCAAACAGTGAATTGTGGATCACTTTCCTGGTCAGTAATCTATCTTTTCTATTTACCTCAGTTGTATTTGGTTAATGGCAGAAGTCTCAGTATCGGAAATCTCGAGTCTTATTAAATATCACCAACACCATCTTATAAACCTCCATTGGCAAGTGTTGAACAATGTGAAATTTGCCTAATTCTCTTCAAAACGGAATGCCAATAGGACACCAATCTAGAGATGGACATGTCACTTTTACTGTTACTGCACAATATGTGACAATGAAGGACTGTCAACAGCATGCAAAATAAATGTTTCATTTACAGATCTTTAGTGTGCTAGTCAAGTAATTGATTGGTCGATGGACAGAAAAATTATCAAAACTATTTTAATAATCGATTCATCTTTTTAGCCATTTTTCAAGCAAAAAATGCAAAAAATTTTTGGTTCCTGCCTCTCACTTGTGAGTATTTGCTGCTTTTCTTTGTCCTACGTGATAGTAAGCTGAATATTGTTAGGTTTCTGATTGTTGGTTGAACAAAACAATTTGATCATCATCACCTTTGGATTTAGGACATATTTGATGGGCTTTTTTTTTTTTTTTTTTTTACTGTTTTCTCACATTTTATAGACCAAACAATGAATTAATCGAGAGAATCATCGGCATGATTAATCGATAATGAAAATAATCTCTATGTACAGCGATTCGCTTTAATGTCTACATGTCATATTCTTTATTGTAGGCAACTAATGTGTTCCCATTTATAATATCTGTTTTTTTCTTATTTAAATGCTTCCTCTTGACTGGATTGTTTTGTTTTAAGGAGCACTGGAGAAAGAAAGAAAGAAAAAAAGAAAGAAAGAAAGGGTTTGTTGTGTGCATCTGTTAACTTCCTATGCCTCCTTTAAAACGAAATTGTTCCCTCAGTGAACATTACATGCTGCTATATGGTGACTCACAGCTGCACAGTATCACACCGGAGAAAGACAGAGGGGTGTTACATTCTGGTTAGGGGGCATTCAAATCCAAAGCGTTCACATGTAGACACAAAGAGGCTCCAGATAAACATATGTTAATCAGATGCTGGTCCTGAAGCTCCAGCCAGAAGCTGCATCACTGAAATGATTTCTGTTCATTAGACCGAGCTGAACAACAGAGATATAACTCAAAGATGCTGAGCCTTTTATAAAAAAATTTTAAAAAAAAAACACTCATTTAGTATGAATCCTGGCTGGATAAAAGACACAAAAGCAAAGAGCGAGAGTCACAGACAATGTGAATGGAGAGAGACAGAGAGAGGGGGGGGGGGGCTCAGGTAGGCCCGTCCATTGATTCAACCTACACATTGCAGAGAAGGCTTACTTACCCACGACATCAGTCTGAGGATGGTTCGGGGATGCGTGAAGAAGGCGACCGGATCGAAAGCGACGCTCCCGGCTTTCCCGGCGCCGTACGGGCGCGCTGGATCCATCCCTCCGGCTTTGTGCAGCCTGACGCCCGCTGAGAGAACGAGAGGAGACGGTCAGGGAGCTGCGCGGAGCGGCGGCGTCCTCCTCCAGCCTCCGTGTGAAGTCACACCGCGTCACCAGGAGCAGATCACAGCTGCACCGCAGAATTAACTGTCAATTATCATTATGTTTTTAAATTACATTTAGTGAATTGCTTTAAGTGTTCACTCCTGTTCTATTGTTTGTTTTTTTAAGATTTAAGGCTAATGAAGAGGATTTTTTTGTCCAATGAGGAGATATAGCCTAACACAGACTATGCAAACCTAAATGACCCATACCAAGCCAATAATTTAAGGATGGGCGATATTATATTATCATTTATCGACTCTCAGTGGCACCATATTGTGATGATACAATCGTTTGGTATTGATTCACAAAATTATGTTTTTGGAACTAATTATGTTAAGCAAAAAATTGTGATCAAAAGACATTTAAGTTTTTGTTGTTACGTTACACATGTGAAGAGTTTTGACCAATGGCATAGCAGCAGGGCTGTAACTAGGGGATAAAGCCCCAACCCCTTAAAAAGTAGCCTATGCTGTTGATGTGATTTTTTTCTAGATTATTTATTCAATTGACTGTTTAATTACAATTTCTTTAATTTTCTCCAAATGGACATCTAAAGGCTGTTTCAAAAGCAATGTCACACAGGCACTCCTTGTTGTTTTTGGTCTTTTCGTTAGATTTGTTAACAAAAACCAAACTATCACATAGATTTCTCAGAAACATAGATACATGACATCAACAAACATCTTGATAAGAATCTTATTTTTTTTTTTTTAATGGACAAAGAGATGTAGGCACACTGAGCAGAACATTTAAAGAAAACATTTGTCAGCGCTCTCTGGTGGACAAACTGTGAAATCCAGAGACAGTGTATCTACATTACCTCTAACGTATTTTTGACATTTCTGTACTGCAATTTTTATACTACTTATCAGCTAAAATATTAGCAAATACAATATATCTGAAAATAAAATCAGCCGATGATAACAACCATGCGGATGTATCGGGCGGGCTCGATATAATTATTGTTAGTCTACAGTTACATGTCAAAAACCTTTTTGATTAAATAAATAAAAAGTCTTGTGACCTCCAAGTTTTTAACTGAAGACTTTATCAGATTTGATTGGACAGTCAAGACACACACAAACACGCACACTACTGTCTTTGTTTCTGCATTAAAGCTCGTCTTTGGTTTGGTTGGCTTTTTTTGCCTCTTCAGCTTTTGCAGCCTCAATGTACTTCCTCCTGTCTTCATCCTCCTGGAGACAAAAAAGAGAAGTTTATTTTTAACAGAGATAAAAAAAGACTGCTCACACACACTCACATTCACACTCACATACACATGCAAACACACACACACACACACACACACACACTCAAACCACTGCAGTGATGTTAGTGAGCCGATCGTTTACCTTAATTCTGTATTCTTTGGCTTTCTTCATCTCTTTATCTAAAAACTTCACTAAGTCCTTCACCTTCCTCTTCCCTTGGTAAACCACCACCTGACAGGAACACAGACACACATACTGAACATTTATTACCACAATATAGCCTACGTCAAGTTTCACCCCCACAGAGCAGAGATAACACATATAATCCCACATTTCTCAGCAGTCATTTGACAATAGTTTGCTTCTTTTATGCGCATGACTCACAGGAATGTGTAACATTCTATCACACAAAAATAATCATTGAGATGCTCCATACTCTTTCAGCATATAGGGCAGGAAACAGGCAGAGTGATGGGTAGGCGCCCTGCATTGACATGTTGATGTCATTAGCTGAGGCATCGATGCGAGCAACGACCACGCCCTCTCGCTCCTTCAGGGCCTCGGCCAGCTCCTCCCACAGTGGAAACAGAGCACGGGACTCCGGACTGTAGGGAAGATCTGAAATTCACATATTTCAAAGATTTTTAAGTATAGTTTACGAGTACAAGGGAAAAGAGTGGAAAGCTGTGCAAAACAGTAGATTATGAAAACAGTGTCACCCAGGGAGCATTTTGAACGTTTTTGAACGTTCTGTTGTTTAGATATGAGGATGGAAAACGCTCCTGTGAGTAGGAATAAATGACCTATCACCTTATGGTTTGGAGGACTTGTTGTTGATGACAGTGAATTGAAACAGTAAAGTGGCTGGAAAATCAAAACAATGAGCTGAAAGACGCTCAAACGCTCTCTAAAGCTGAGGGGAACTTGTTAATATAAAATGTTGATTGCTTCAGCTTTAAATTGCTGTTCAAACAATGTTTGGTTACACTTTACTTGAAGGCATCTACATAAGAGTGACATGACACTGTCATGAACGTGTCATAAACATTATAAACAAGTCATAAACGTTTATGACATAACGGTTCTTTTAGTAAGTGTCATTCGGTTTTTGTCATGACAAGTTATGGTTAGGGTTCATGTGTCATGACTGTGTCATGACAGTGTCATGTCACTCTTGTGTAGATACCTTCAAGTAAAGTGTTACCCAATGTTTACATGTAACCTTAATGTTAAAATTTCAACCAAATTTAGCGCAGTATTAACTTCAGTGTCTAAGTGTTTTTTTTACCTGCAAATTACCAAAAATCCAAGCTTACTGGGTCAGCTTTAAAGAATACAAGAGTGTATTTACGTACAGAACAGGACAAAAACAGTGTTGTTGGGGTTAAATGCGACTTTCTCCAGAGTAATTCCCACTAGCTCCTTCACCGGCTGTTTGTCCCATCCTTCAGGTATCGGCTCACTCTGCATCTTAGGCTGTAACATCAACAAAAACACATTATTTATATCAGGGATGAGTTGTTTCTCTAGTTCCTGTCACTTCTCACATACTACAGTAAATGGGAATGAATGTTACCTTAGCCTTGCCGTCTAGGTAGGACTGGCAGAATGATTTTATTGTCTGTACATCCAGAGTGTCAGAGGGCAGGTGATAGGTGACATGGTCAGTCAGGTTGACCAGGCGGATCAGAGGAGCTTCGAAACTCCGAACTCGGAAGTACTCCATCAGCCTGCCGTTACGAGGCTCATCCACGTCCACCCACACAAACAAAATCTGAATACACACACATGCAGACGTGAAGTACTCCATCATCTTCTAATATGTGTTTCAATGCTGCTGTTTGAAATAACTTGTTTGGTTTCTACCTTCAACCTGAATGCTTCTGCAGCGCCGTTAAAGGCAGAGTGGATCTCCTTGAAGCCAGCAGAGCTTTTGTTGACAAAGAGGAGGGCGTGGTTTAACACAGGTGATGTTAATATCTGAGTGGCTGTCTGCAAGAGAGAGAATAACATTTAATTAACAGTTAATACATCTCCGTTAACAAGACGAGGTTATGTCAGTGTGACTGAATATGCATTTAGCATTTTGCTATACAGTGACTTGCCCTGGAAAATGTCCCTTTTTTACCTTTGTTAGCTACCTGTATGTTTTCAGTGTTTTTTATAGCAAGGCCAACAAAATATCTCTTCTTTTATTTTTGTCTAGTCTTGTTTTTAAGTGTTTGCCATTCAAAAAGGTCTCCAGAAACTTCTCAACGGTGGTCTAAAAAGACGATGATGATGATGAAAAGTGACCCCACATCTGTAACTTGCAAATTTTGCTGCTTAAAGGTGCACTATGAGCTCCTGCATGACGTCACTTCTGTTGACGTTCCAAGTAAATACCAAACAAAACAGAGCAAGCTCGCCCCTCCCCCTATGTTTCCGTAACTGTCATGACTAACTGACCGTCACTAACCCCCACCCCCTCCCCCAACCATCTTGTCGGTCATTGGCTGGAACGTGGTTTGTTGTATTTTGGTGCACAGCCTGTGCCCCTAGTGTTTGTTTGACGTTTAGGACCCCTGTGTTGTCTCCCGAGACCGGGCATTTTCACAGTGTATTCAGGGGGCAGGCAGCTAGCGGATCAAGGAGACAAAATTGAAATCGCGCTGAAACCATGCAGGAATTCATAGTGCACCTTTAAGGTCTATTACAACTAACTTGTAAACATTTGCTTTTAACATCGACCTGTCAGGCCCACAGGGAGTGAGTGTTTAAGTTGCAAAATCCACGATTTTGAGTACTACAGATTACTTACTTAATAATTCAAAGTTAACCCTTAAATGGAGAAGAACAAAGACCTAGTTAAGAAAAGTCAGTGTTTTTTCCTCAATTTACCCAATTTCATTACTTTTTTCAAAATATGACTTTAATTTAATTTTAATGTTTATATCTTTAGGATGGGTTGACCATTAAGTATGCAGATTTTAAATATGAGAACAAAATCTACAAAATCAAGTAAAATGTTAGGCCTAATGTGCAGGGAAAAAGTATTTCACCTTCAGATTTTCCTCCTAAAAAGACGGTTGATTGGAAACCAAAACACAAACTTATTATAAAGACTATATAAATTCCTCAATATATTAATATGGGGAAGTAACCAATCTCAGTGAGTTTAAATTTAAAAAAAAACAAAAAAAAAAAACATAACATTTACAGACTTGGGAGTAGTTATACGGTTGTTTGTGAAAATGTACCATGCATCTAATATTCTACCTGTCCGGTGTACTCAGTGACTGGGTCCATCTGGTAGACAGTGATAAAAATGATCAGCATCTCTTTAGATGTCTGAGGCATCATTTTGTAAGCCTGGATGAGCTGAGACTGCAGCAAACACAAATAGACACACACACACAAAGACAGTCACACAGATAAAAATCCAATGAATTAATTCATGTATTCTACCAGCTTGATGCGATGGTTTAATTATTTAAATCCCACCTCTTTTATCCAAAATGCCGAGAAATGTAAATAATTAAGTCAGCACCAAGAAAGCATAGAGATGCAGATACAGCCATTTGTTGTAGGTGTATGTTGTACTTAAAGTACCTTTTTGAACAGCAGTACAACATCATGTTGAAGACCGTATTTGGTGATGACTTCATTGTTCTGTGTCACAGCAAAGTTAACATCAGGAAGGTCGATGGCTGCAGCATAAAACACCTGGACGTACTCGTGGTTCAGCTCCTACACACGCACATAAACAAAAATACACACACATCTGTTATTCAGACAATTGATAACAGTCACAACACCAGTGAGAAGCTGGAAAATTGAACAGTTGGTATTCACCTTAAAGAATCCAACCACCGTCAGGTCCTCGGAGGCGTCTAATTGGCTCAGATCAGCGATGAGGTCAGCAGCAGACCCAGCCCTCCTTTTCAGCCAAGTCAAGATGGACGCCGAGCTCTGAGGAACTTAATCACAATCCCAAATAATTTTGAAGAAATATTTTTTTGGAAATATTTACTTTCTTGCCGAGATTTAGATAAGAAAATTGATTCCACCCTGGCCTCTTAGTTAACCTTTTTCTGTGCGAGGTATGCTACTGTAACTGTATCTGTACTGTCATTTAAAGTTGACACTGAGACTGCAGTAGCAGTATACACTTAGGATAAGTTAAGCAATTTGCTTTTTGAATGGATGTGTTATGGTCTAGAACTGGGCTACTATTACTTCTATTAACTCCAGCTCCATTCATTTTTGGCTGATATTAATGTACGTATAAAGGATGTACTATATGTTATTTGGACATACCAGGACATGGCACAGGGTTGTTTTTATCTCCAGAAAGGTACAGCCTGATTGTGGCAAGGCCTGTCACATTGAGTTCTTTAGCCAGATCCTTCTCCTTTGCCACATCAACCACGGCCAGTTTGACCTCTGACCCCTGGACCTCTGCAGCAGTATCTTCGAACACTGCTGAGATACGATGGTCTTCTCCGGACAGAGGAGCAGCTACACACAGAAACAGATACACACGGTAAGCAGTGGTGGAAAGTAACTAAGTACATTTAGTCAAGTACTGTACTTAAGTGCAATTTTGACGTACGTGTACTTTACTTTTACATTAATTTTCTGCTACTTAATACTTCTACTCCACTACAATTCAGATGCAAATATTGTACCTTTTACCGTACTATATTAATTTGATTACTTTTTTAATTTGATGACTTTTATTTTCCAGATTCAGATTAATACAAAATATAACACAGGCTAGATATATTATGGTATCATTACTGCACATAAATAAAACTCTACCCAGCAGTATACGTATACAAAACATATATGTAGATAAACTAAAATTAGCTCCACCTTTACCAGCTGCAACAAATAAAGTGATGTACACATTAAAGCACCAATAATTATAATCCAATAACATAATATATAATTCTGAAATGGGCCATTCTGCAAAATCACTATCTTTTGCCTATGCTACTTTAATAATATTTGGATGCTAATTTTTATTTTAAATGCATGACTTTTACTTGTAAGAAAGAATTTCTACAGTGTGGTATTGGTACTTTTACGTAAAAGATCAGACTTTAAGTGAATATAAATAAGGACATGATGATCATTTAGTTGCTCTTATGATGTCATTTTTATGCTTATAGACTATATAAATGTGTCAAACGTGTCAAGCTCAAGCTGCGTGTGTCTTTGTGTGTAACTTACAGAAGTGCACCAGCAGCTGCTTATATTTTCTCAATGCCCTGTTGAAATTTCCTTTCTTCAGCTGTAAAACTCCATCTTTCTCAGGGAATGATTTGTCTGCTTGTCGGTCGGGTTGTTTGTCAGCGACGACAAACACACAGAGACAGAAGGCTGTCACCCCAAGCAGCAACTGTGTCCTCATGACGGTTCACCTACAGACTGAAACACTGGACACTGGAGCAATCTTAACGGGAAGGTATGAAGGGAGTGGTAAAATGAAGCCCTGATAAACTATGTGTGTGTGTGTGTGTGTGTGTGTGTGTGTGTGTGTGTGTGTGTGTGTGTGTGTGTGTGTGTGTGTGTGTGTTCCAGTGCTGAGCTGGTGGTTGTGAATGCTTTTGTTATCTGCCAACTAGACCCACCAGTCTGTAACTGATTAACTTTCCTATCTGAGCCCTGCTGTATCTCTGCTATTGGCTGCTGCTCATATCAAGTCTATCACTAATATCTAAATGCCCTTTGTCTAACACTATTAGCTTCAGCAAGGTCAAAATGGAAGCATACACACTCATTAAACACACACACATTATGCTCAAACATATGCAAAATTCACCCACTTGCTCAGATGTTAGAAAAATAAAACAATCTCACAGCTTTGTCAACCAAGGCTGTCTTTATTTTCCTATCAACATGATAGAATGATAAATAATAATATAACAATATTTTGATTTAAAAAAGAGTCCAACTTGGCAGGGGTACAGCAACGGCAGGTAAAGTGCAACAGCACAGGCACCGCACATATCCTTCAACCACAACTTTCACCCTGTTTTCTACCCATGGTAGTCACACCAGCTGTATAGCACAGTATATATCAACTCTATGTCGTTAAAGGAATAGTTCAGCATTTTGAGTAATATGCTTTCTTGCAGAGGACTAGATGAGAAGATTGATAACATATTCTCATACAGTCTCTGTCTGGTAGATGTGACGCTATAGCTAGGAGACAGTAGCTTAGCATTAAGACTGGAAACAGGGGGAAACAGCTAGCCTGGCTCTGTCCAGAGGTATCCAAGTCTGCCAACCCGCATGTTAGTTCTTGTGCAAAAACCTTATGTAGATTATATCTTGTGTAAAAACATGGGTATTATTGTCATGTTCACGTCATGTCATGTCATGTCGGAAAAAAATCGTTCAGTGGTAGTTACATCTAAATAAAAATCCAATATTTACACTAATACAATCAATTCAGTAAAAATACATGTTTTCATTTTTTTTCATAAAATATTGAACTATGCCATACGATACAAATCTGTTTAGAATAGGGCAACTACTTAGACTCTTTAACTTGTAGTTATGGTGGTTATTTCCATGTACTAATATGAATAATGAAGGTGTTAGTTATACTGCCCTAACAAAGCTAAACAGTATTTAAGTCACCTGTATGGGTTTAAGTTGAATGTGCAGGGCCTTTGAAATAATAATTATGCAGAAAAATGCATTAGAGCCTGTTTAAATCAATGTGTTTTCCAATAGGCATTGTTTGCTTAAAAGAAAATCATGTCTGGCATTCAAGTCAGGACAAGTTGCCCCCTTCATCATAAAAGTAAACATGAATGTTAGAGTTGTATACATTAGAAAAAGACAAATAATACAGATTTGGTTATTTTAGTATTTAAATATAGAAAATACAATTGTATGTACAATTGAATGGAAAACAAAACAAAAACCATGAATTAGGTCCCTGGACTGGACATTATCTTGTTCTTTATAAATGTCTGCTGTTTAGTCTGTGCTCTGTAATGTTGTAAAGAATCCTGCACACATTTGGTAAAATGCACATGCAGGGATGGATTCTGTATTCTCTTTCTCTTCATTGATTTGTATTAAAACTCCCACAGTACATTCTAACAAAGGGTCAAACGTCAACTTTTTTCTATATGTATATTAAAAAAAAGCTATTAAAAAAAAGCTCATGTGCTGTGCTTTAGAATGTAAAAAAATGTGTCATAAATCTCAAAGAAAGGTCATATAGAAAAAATTTAATATTTTTTGTATCATAAACTCACCCTCTGTAGGTTATAAGACGGGAATGTTGTCGAAAAGCAGCGGCGAGTTAGAATTTCGACAGATGTAAACTCTGTCAAGTTTTGTTAGCCACGAAAAATCATATAAAATCATTTGTATAGAAACCTCTCAAACGGCAGAAGCCACTCCTCTGTCCATCTCTATGTTCAGTGTACTGTAAATACCTTAGATTACACACACTTATCATCACCTAAATACTTGCATGCTTTCCTCTGTGCTTATGAAAAACTGTAATGTATCTATGTTGTGACAAAAATATGAGTGGTATGGGGAAAAGGGTTAGCCTTATCAATCCTGTCATATTCTGTATGTGTGCAGATGCTTTCCACACTGTGGGCAGGAATGATGTGCATCTTGTAGACTTCGTATCGCAAACGGAATCAGACAGCAACCACAGATAAACCTGAAAAACACACACACATGCAGGGACAAAATACAGAGATGACGCTTTGTTAAAACTGGTATAGCACTCTGATTTTAAATGTTCATGCACGTGTACGTCTGTGTCTCACCCCATCAGTGTGATAAGCAAACACATCCACCAGGCAACCCTCCCTGGCACATATCTGACTTTAGAGGTGACAACGTGGTGGCAGTGTGGGCAGCATACCAGACCAGGGATGTCTCCCAGATGTGTCATTAAGATGGGAACAGGCTGTGGTTGCGTTAAGACTACTGCTGGCTGGGTTTGTCTGCCTCCATCAGAAGCTCCAACTGGCATTCAGAGGGTACAGGAAGGACAGAGCAGGATATCATGAACAAAACTAACATGAAATTTATTTTCACCCATTGGTTTGTATACAAGAGCAAGAGTAAATATGTAGCATTTATTACTTTGTGTAAGTTGATGGGTTATGAGTCCAGTGTTTTGTGAAGGGGACGTCCCAGCAGTTGGCAGAGTCAGTACAGGAAAAGAATCTGGCTGGGTTGTTACTAGAAAAAAAGTAAAACGTCCACATTAAATTTGTAAATGCATGCATTTTCTTTCCAAACTCCAGAGTAAAACAGTATTTTTCTTCCCCAAATGCAGCGTTACCAAAACAGCATCCAGAGTGTATAATCTTCCAGTGTATAAAACTCCAGCATGGTGTTTCAGGGGTAAATAGACTGTAGTACAGTACCACCTTTCTACCTTACTGGACAACACACTTTACAATTTGCCTTTCATTCACACACACATTCATACATACATGGTAGCAAAACGTTGGCACTGGTCTGCCCATTGGGAGCAACTTGGGGCTCAGGTCTTGCTTTTAATTAAAGGGGCCACAGCCACCTCTAAACTGTTAAACCAAGCTTTAACAAAACGATGATGTAAACCAGCCCATTGAGGGTAGGGGGATGTGTGCCAGGCTAAGAAGACAACCTTTAGTTGTCTATAACTTTCTCTCTAATTGCTCATTTAAAATGCCAACATGGCTGAATGCACAGCAGAACCATTTCCATTAATCTGTATTTATTTTTATTTTGTCGGAAGACATCTGGAGCATGAAAAATAATGATTTAGTCAGGTGGGTTGTCTGTCCCACTCCTCACCAGATGTTCTTTTGTTTGCCAACTGAAAAAAGGGCAAAGAAGAGATGGTAGTCTTTTTCACGGTGTTTCACTTTGGATGGATATCTCTACAAATAATGACACCTGTTCTCGTTTCCGTAAAGATATCCACAATAAAACAACTAAACAACAGCAAAACAGCAAAATCTCTTCTTTACTTTGCTCAGTCTCAACTCCTTAAAACTCCTTTCTGCCCACTCCTGCTTTCTGTAATCACCCATACTGTGTTTGAATTTTCAGATGTATCCATCCTGCATACTGTTTTCAGAAAGATTAGTGCTCGGAGACAGAGAAACAAAAGATGTCTTTTCAAATTTAGCCGGCATGGTGGGTGTATTTTCAGTGCCACCTGATGAGTTGTGAAAGAAACAGGGAAAGATGGAGCAGTGGGATTTTAGCTTACCTGCTTCTACATAGGTGGGAGGAGGTGTTGAGGGGGTGCCCAGACCAGTAGGGTGGAGAGTGGCCTCCTCATATGAAGGTGGTTCCATCAGGAGATCCACCAATCAAACAAGAAGCTAATGATAATGAGAAGATACAGCAGATAATTCACATGTAATCAACATACAAAGACACACTCTTGCACATCAGTGAGGACCTCTCCTGGACAACAAACACTGCATCACTGGCCAAAAAGTTGCAGCGGCGCCTCTACTTCCTCCGCCAACTGAAGAGAGTGAGATCCCCCCCCACCCATCATGTGCTCCTTCTAGCGGGGAACCATTGAGAGCATCCTGTCCAGCTGCATCACTGTGTGGTACAGGAGCTGCACCGTCTCCAACCATAAGACCCTGCAGCACATAATGAAGGCTGCTGGGCAGATCATTGGTGTCCCACTCCCCTCACTCCTGGACATCAACCGCCTCACCTCAGCAACCAGCAGTGTGGGTGACCCCAGCCCCCCCTTACACAGCCTCTTCAGCCTCCTGCCATCTGGGAGAAGGTACCGGAGCCTCCGAGCCTGTTCTAAAAAATCAGTACAGCATAGTATCGCAATATTTTCTGTGGCAATACTGTATCGATACACAGACGCCAAGTATCAATCTTATATTATAAATGTATTGGTCAATGTGTCTGCTTGACAATCCCATTTTGCAGCAATACAATAAAAGTGAGATGAACAAACAGAGAAACAGATGTTAACAAAGTTTCCTTTTGGGGAAATCATTTGAAATTGGGAAAAATTTGAAGTTGGAAAAAAGGTAATAAATTGCAATACATTGCAGAATATTGTAATATTTTTAAAATCGTAATAATATGGTATTGTGACATAAGTATCATGATTATATTGTATCGTGAGGCCTCTGGTGATTCCCACCCCTTCTCACCAGGCTGTCAGGAAGCTCAACACCCTCCCATCTCTCCCTCCCCTCCCCTCTGCCCCCAATAACTCAATTTTCAATTGCTCTGTATGTCTGGCACATATCGCAGAATTGACAATAAAGTTGACTTGACTTGCTGGTATTTAGTGTAGCCTAGTAAAACCTGTTAATTCATCTGTTAGTTAGCAGGATCTTAAAAAACACGTTACTACAGTATAAAAATGGACTTGGCTTTGACAACGTTTACAACGTTTAGGACGTTTACATCCTAATTTACCAGAGACCAGCTTTAAAAAGGGTTTAAAAGGCTGGTGAGCGGAACTTGAGTTAAGATCATTTTATCAAACAACAAACAATTAGTTTTGGGGATGTAGATCCAGATCCAGTTGTGGAATGATTTCATAACATTGTAATGTAGGAACATCTTACTGTTTTCTAATTGTTGCATGGAAATAATCAAGAATATTTATCGCATGATTGTCTATCATATCATGTACAGTAGATCTGGACCCAGTTGCAGATTTTATCTTGTTATAGGTAGAGGTATGTGCTCCTCCAAGTGCTCTCTTATTCTCATACTACAACATGGCATGTCCTCAGTTTTGCCCTGTACATGTAATAGTTCTGTGTTGTCACTGCTGTCTCTTTTTAGTTCCTAAAGACTACTTCTTTCTACCAGCCCAGTGTGTATGAGGACACTGAACATAGGCTGTGGGATATCACGTTGCTGCAGTTGAAATCTGCAGCTCTGATTCTGTTGTGAAAGTTACTGGTATCATCTCCTCCCTCCCCTGCTATAGATCAAACAATAGAGAGGTATGCTTGAGGTGCCTCTGTATTCACCAGTCTGACCTTTCACCAGAGCAGCAGAGATTTAAAGTGACAGTGTCAAAACAACACAACACACACTGCAGCATAACGTTATAGTTATATCAAAGGCAAAGTAAATATCCTGTCAAGTTTTGAACATTTCCTTAAGTACTTTCAAAGTTAAAATTAGTTAAAAATCATCACAAAAACATGGGCAATTTGATCTCCTTGTCTGGTACAAATTACTGTATAGAATAAGTAACATTATAAAATCCAGAGCACTTCATATATACAGTAATACAAACACCATAGAGTAGATTCAGAGAAAATGTCAATACATATTTATATTATATAAATATATAACATATTTTTTTCTCTTATTAACTAGTTGCTAGTAGCCAAGGAGGACACGGAGGATTCAAAAAACATGATGGACTCTTCAGAAGAGGTAATTATCGTCACTCGAGTTTCTGCGCGTGAAAGTCATCGGACGACACAATCTTCTGAACATAGCCATACTGAGAAATACAGACGGGGTGGAGCTGATAGTCTTAATTAGCTTTGTAGCAACTCATTTGGCAATGGCTTGAATGTAACAGACGTTTGTTAATATAAAAAAGTTACACACTGAAGCTTTAAGGAAATGTACTTAGTTACATTTCACAATTGTATTTTTAAAACAGGTCATACTCGCTATCATCTTAACACAGTTGAAATGCTCATTTAAACTCGTACTATAAATTGAAAACAGCACACTGTCTTTACAGTATGAACACAGTTACATCTTGAATTATGTAATTCCCCGTCACCATTTCTCCAAAATTTGTTATAATGCCAATAAGTCACCTTAAACAAACAGTATCAGGAATTAAACACACTGGCTGAATGCAGCCAAGTAATTCGAGCTCACATGGGACTTCTTTTCTAACATAAACAAGACACATCAAAAACTGTGATCCAAAGAGGCGCAGACCTGCCTCAGTCATAAACACACTATCTGAGAAGAGAAGTACATGTCCTACTTCAATTATTAAACAGTGCAATGTGTGAGATATATCAGAGCAGTAGTCTTACCTTGGACAAATGAGGAAGCTCGGCTGGCAGGAGGCAACCTATCCCATGTGTGGCAAACGTGACATCACAGCCTGTTGAACCTGTTTTCCTCTGGAATTAGAAACATTTGACTTTTCACAAACTGAAAACCAAACCCTCTTTACCCGTTTCCCTTCTACGAATTGACATTCTTCACTGCCTTCCCTCGTGTGATTATTCCAAATCATTCTCTGGTAGCACTTTATTTACAGCATAGCAGTTACTGGTAATCTGCAATATTTGCTTAGCATGTATACATTCTTTTATTTACAAGAAAATGAAATAAAATCAAGTATGTGAACATAAAAGTATTTACTGAATAACATTACATTAATTTTGCTGATGCTTTTATTCAACCATGAAGATACCACCAAAAACAAATGCAAGAATTATGCACATACATAACATTCATCAAATAAGCAAAACTGCTTCAGGTGCTACATTAAAAAAAACAAAAAAACATCTTCCAGCCAGCACAGTAAACAGTTGGGATTTTGTTAAGTGGTAGCTGGGTCTCCCTTCCAAGGCCCAGGGGTGGCCCATGCAAAGGTCTATGGTGCTCGAGTGGGTTGGATAAGGGGCCCAATTTGGAAAATTTGGTCCCCCTGTCCATATTTCCTGACAGTGTGCCTGCGGCTGCCCCCTTGTAGTGGGGGAGTAGCAAGCCATTTGGCAGTAGCAAAGCGTAGTGGATGGCTAGGGTGGATGCTTTGACAATGCCCTGGATATAGGATGGGCCTGAGCCATTCGCAGCACGCTAGGCAAGTGCCAGGGATTCAAATTAGATTCCAGCTGCCATGGGTGCAGGGTGCGGAACAATGAAATAACATAATAGTTGTGTGGAAATTACAAACTAATTATTGCCTGTGAGTATTTGTAGTTAGAAATGTTAAAATAATTAAAAAAATATAATTTATACTGTTTATTGATCCCCAGTGGGGAAATTACAATTTACACTCTGTTTGCTAGAAATCACTACACACAGGCCTGAAATACACGCACACACATGATCAGGACCTATTCATGCACAAATGGAGAGATGTCAGAGTGAGTGGGCTGCCAGTGCTGGACCAGCACCCTGAGCGGTTGGGGGGGGTACGGTGCCTTGCTCAAGAGCACCTGGCAGTGCCCAGGAGGTGAACTGGCATCTCTCCAGCTACCAATCCACACTCCGTACTTTGGTCCGTAATGGGACCTGTAACTTGAACCTGCGACCCTCCGGTTCCCAACCCAACTCCCTACGGACTGAGCTACTGCCACCCCCTACACAAATATAAATTAATCACCTAGTATTTACAGTATCTTGGTTAAAAAAAAAGTAGTATGAGAGTTCCTTATCATATTCTTTATGATTTGTTATGCTAAAGACTTTTTCCATTCATTCATTCATATTTAAACAGGGTGGTCCAATGAGAGTAGTTCACTCTGTTGCATGGTGAAAGATAAAATAAATAAATAAATAGTTTATAACAATATTTGTTGTGTAGTTGTAAGCTATGGAGCCCCAGAATTGTATATATATATATATATATATATATATATATATATATTAAATAAATGATAATGAAAAACTGATTGTTTAAAACGTATAAATCAAACAATAACTTAAAAACTCAACTTAAAAAACTTAAAAACTCAACTCATTATCATGTTATTTCATAACTTATTTTTTTTATAATGATAGAGTTTTATAGGAGTTCATTTATATTTCAAAATGCCATTCTTCAAAAGTCTGTTTTTATTTCATGTCACTTTTTATGACAGCTAAATATCATGTTCACCGTGTTAGCTAAAACCTTCAGATTTAACCAATGCTAGATATACTTAACATTAGAGATGGAACAAATATTTAGCCAGTAACCATAAAACTGAAAAGCTGTTATAATGTAGTGGATTAATATAGTATTATACTGAATTTAAACAGTTACATTCCCAGTTTTTAACACAGATTGTGATTTATTTTAGATTTTTACATTTATTTATCATATATAATCACTGAATCACTTTGTAAATATATAATATCTACTTATGATTCATGGTTCCCAGATGTTAATGACTCTGGCGATCCAGACTTTTCTTCTATGGCTACCATGAAGTTGACATTTTAGTTTTTTTACAATATTTTAACATTTCTTTTTTTTTTTTTTTTTAAACACTTTATTTGTACTTTTCCAATTATCACATAAAACAATAGTATTCTCTATTTTACAAATAACCATAGAAAAACAATCCCAACAAGAGAAAGACAAAGACAGACCAAACCCCAAATCAACCTGACAGACTTGTCACAGACAACAGACGGACAAAAAAAAAAAAAAAAAAAAAACGTGCACCTAACATTCCTTATTACAGGACTGACCAAGGGCAGGTGTAAACATGTATAGTTCCAGTTCCAGACGGGAGAAGGTGAGATGTTATAAGCATAAGCATTAGAGATGACTTCAAAAAAGGATGACCAGAAAGGAACAAGCTTCGGACAAGACCAGAACATATGATAGGAAGTAGCTGGCGTCTGTTTACATCTATCACATAATGGGTCTACATTCGGAAATATTCTTGCTAATTTGGCTTTTGAGAAGTGCAACCTGTGTAACACTTTAAATTGTATTAAAGAATGTCAGGAGCATATGGAAGAGGAGTGGACTCTAGTAAGAGCCATATCCCATTCTTCATCAGACAGCTGCGCCCCCAAGTCATTTTCCCACTGTTCTCGAATATGTGAAATAGAGAGGTTGCAGCTATCCATGATATGGGAATAAATAAATGATATTCTGCTCTTATTCAGCATATTAACCCTTAATAGGGAATCTAAACAGGAAGGAGAGGGGAGAGTAGGAAAATTAGCAAACTTTTTACGAGTAAAATCTCTAATTTGCAAGTATCGCAAAAAATGATTATTGGTCAGACCGAATTTTCTGGATAGTTGTTCAAAGCTAGCAAAAGTATTATTAATATACAAGTCCTCAATACTATGAATGCCCTTGTCATACCAAATTTTGAAGCCATTGTCCATTAGGGATGGTTGGAAAAGATGATTATGTATTATTGGTGAGTGAATAGAAATACTCTGAATACCCAGACATCTTTTGAACTGATTTACGATGCGTAGTGATTGAGTTACAATTATATTATCCTTAATATTATTAACTAGTGATGGTAGGGGTGCTCAGAGTAAAGCAGGGAGTGAGTGTGGGCTGCTTGTAACCTTTTCAATCTGGAGCCATGCAGGGATCCTATCATTCCAAACTCTTAACCATAGAGAGATCGCATTAAAATTCGCAGCCAATAATACATACGCAAATGTGGAAGTGAAAGCCCACCTACACCTTTTGGTCTTTCCATAAATTCTTTTCTTATGCAAGCTGATTTATTATTCCATATAAAGGAGGAAATCATTTGATTAAATGCCTTGAAAAAAGATTGTGGTATATAAACAGGCAGTGCCTGAAATAAATATAAAAGCTTTGGTACAATATTCATCTTTACAGAATTTGTTCTCCCGATAAGAGATAGTGGCAAAATAGACCATCTTTTAATATCTTGTTTACACTGTTCAAACAGAGGAGTGATGTTACTTTTAAATAGAATGTAATAGGATTTGGTGACTTCTACACCCAGATATGTAAAGGACTCAGCGGACAACTTAAATGGCAGATTGGGATATTCTCTGGCGTTACTACTAATGGGGAAATATTCATTTTTGTTCAAATTTAGTTTATATCCAGATATGGTACCAAATTCACGTAAGATTTTAAGGATTTCAGGGGTAGTTGTGATGGGGTTGGTGACATATAGTAACAAGTCGTCTGCATAAAGCGAGACAGTGTGAGTTAGGCCACCACGTGAGATACCTTGTATACTATTATTGCACCTAAGAGCTATGGCAAGTGGCTCTATAGCTAAAACAAAAAGCAATGGACTCACTGGATCCCCTTGTTTTGTCCCTCTGTGAAGAGGAAAATACTCAGATGAGATACCGTTGGTATAAATTGAGGCAGTTGGATCAGTGTAAATGAGCTTGATAAGGTGAGTGAAGTTAGGGCCAAAACCAAACCTGCCAAGTGTATGAAAAAGATAATCCCACTCAACCTGATCAAATGCCTTTTCGGCATCAAGCGATATTACTGCTTCTGGGGATGGAGTGCTAGATTCAGTATAGATGATATTAAACAATCGTCTCAAGTTAAAATAGGATTGTCTACCCTGGATAAACCCAGTCTGGTCCTCCGAAATGACATGAGGAAGAATTGTCTCAAGCCGGAGTGCAATGGCCTTTGAGAACACTTTACCGTCACAGTTTGTCAAGCTGATTGGTCTATAAGATGAGCAATCTCGAGGGTCCTTATTCTTCTTTAATAACAGTGTAATAGACGCCTGGCGGAGCGTAGGCGGAAGAATGTTATTCTCCAGTGCTTCTGCATAGACTGAGAGAAGAAGAGGGGCAAGTTTATCTTTAAATTTTTTATAAAAATCAGTTGGAAACCCGTCCAGGCCAGGGGCTTTTCCACTCTGAAGGGACATTATTGCATTGTTGATTTCCTCCAGCGTCAGATTTTGTTCCAATCGTTCTTTAGAGTCAGGGTCAATTGTAGGAATGTTTAGATTAGAAAAAAAAGCGTCAAATCGGTTGTGATCAGGTGTTCAATCTGAAGAATATAATTTGGAATAGAACTCTTTAAAGCAATTGTTAATAGCCTGATGGTCCTCCGTTAAGGAGCTATCAGGTAACATAATTTGCGAAATAATACGGGATGCCGCTTTTTGGCGGAGTTGACTAGCTAATAGTTTGGAAGGTTTATCCCCCTCTTCATAAAATCTATAACGGGACTTAAAGATGAGCCTCTCCGCTTGGGTGGTAGTTAAGAGATCAATTTCAGTTTGTAAGCCTACTCTCCTCCTAATCAAATCAGGGGTCGGAGAACCAGATATGAGTCCATCCAGAGCCTTAATTTCTGAAGATAGCTCCTCAATATTCTTATACTTAATTTTCCTAATATAAGCAGAGCGAGAAATAATCTGTCCCCTGAGATACGCTTTAAGTGTCTCCCAGAGGGTTGAGGCTGAGACGCCATCAGTCCTATTTACCTGCAGGAAGAAATCTATTTGTTCTGTAATGAACTTCACAAAATCTGAATCAGCCAGCAGGAGTGTGTCAAGCTGCCATATCCGTTTTGTCCTCTGAGTCGGAAGAGTTACCTTAATACTAACCGGGGCGTGATCAGAAATAATGATTGGATCATATTTACAATCTGTAATAACATTAAGCAAATAGGGGTCAACCAAAAAAAAATCTATCCTGGAAAACGACTTGTGTACATTAGAATAATATGAATACTCCCTTTTTGTGGGATGTTTAAATCTCCATGGGTCTATAAGTTTATGTATATCTATGAACGACTGGATTGTTTGCACAGATTTAGACGGTCTTGGTACAGACTGAGAAGAGCGATCCCAGACAGAGTCCATCACCAGGTTGTAATCACCAGTCATAATCAAGTGATAACTATCCAGATTAGGGATGGAGCTTAGCATCTTTTAAAAAAAATTATCATCATCAAAGTTTGGGCTGTAAATATTGACCAATACTAAGCGAAGTTGAAACAGCTCTCCCACAACCATCACATATCTGCCATTCGTGTCCGAGATAGTGTCTGATACGATGAAAGGAATCTTTTTATGAATGACTATAGCTACTCCTCTACCTTTACAGTTAAATTGTGAATGAAACATTTGTCCCACCCATTCTTTGTGAATTTTAGACTGGTCTCGATTTTGAAGGTGGGTTTCCTGTAAGAAAGCAATACCAACCCCAAGATATTGTAAGTGAGAGAGAACCCTTTTTCTCTTGATTGCCTGATTCAGACCTTTCACGTTCCAGCTTATAATTTTCATGTCATCTTTACCTGAATATTTTAACATTTCAACCACAATTGGATGTGAAATGCACCAATGCACCTCCTTTGATCAGCCAGCCATTATTTACGCAACACTTGTCTGTCTGTCTTGTCGATGTCACTTAGGAATGAGAAGCACAACTTTGTTTCTATCTTTCAATGTACTTCCTCCTGTGCCTCATCACATTTCCTCTCTTCACCATTAACATTTCATTTCTTCCCTTCAGCATTCTGTCCACTTAAATGTCTCTTAATTTCCATTTGCAGTAAGTTCGGATTATGTTGACTTTCATGGCACATGTAGATGATTCTGATTAATTTATCACAAAACGATCTTGTATGGTAAAGTTATTTATGTTTTATTTATGTTTTTCATTACTCCAGTCAAAGTCAGAAATAGCCTAAGTCATATTTAACAATGTTACTTACTTGTTACATAAACGTGTATGAAATTGAACTCATTAGACATGATATGAGATATTAAATGTAATATTTACACACAGTGACTATTATGTTGTAAAAAACAAATCCGGTTTTGTATTAAATCAAGTAGTAAGACAAACCTAAGCAGTGTTTAAGACCCATTCTAACCCAAATTAATTGTATTAAGAATAATTGGAAGGTTGATCCTGATTGGCCGAAAAAACCAAAGTGACATCACAGCTCATCTTTGGATGTTTCATTGGTCGGTACCTCTGCAGACTCATCGGCCTCCTGAAAGAGAGAAAAAAGAAAATGGAAGACTGGTGAGTGGAGTAGATTTATAATTACGGGAGAAATATATAAAGTAGCAGTAAAAATACAAACCTCATTAACAACGCCGTCACCTTCCTCATCATCCTCATCATCCTCATCATCCTCATGTTCCTCCTCATCACTTCCTCCCTCAGGCAACACTCCTCCATTATCCAGGAACTTAGACAGGGTCTCCAGATCCCTATTTCCAGTGTAGTCGACCACCTAGGAGGAAGAGACAGAAAAAAAGACAGGATGAGAAATGTCCAAAAGCTCTAAAAGAATCGTACAAACATGTACGTCTGTATGCCGAGCTTGTGTAGCCGAACATGTGCGTAAGTTTGTATGTGTACCTCTTTGCCACCAGCTGGGAAGTATTTGAGCGTTGGGAATCCCTGGATGGCAACAGACGCCGCCTCGTTGGCTGTGGAGTCCATTTTGGCTATGATGATGTCATCTTTGTCGGCGTACTTTTCTCCCAGCTGTTCCCAGATGGGAGTCAGTTCCTTACAGTGTGCACACCATGGAGCATCTACACACAAACATACATACACACACAGTGCTGTTAGAAGATGAAATTAATTGGGTAACAGGTTTTATATTAGGGGGTTTCTGAACCCTTCCTCAAAATACCCAGACTATCCCTTTAAGTTATTTCAACATAAAAAAAACATAACAAAACATAAAAAAACACTACTTGGGAGTGATTTCAGATGCAGCCAGTGTTTCTTAAGAAATGTAATTTGATGAGTTAATGAACACTGAGCAGGAGACTAAATCAACTCATCACTGAAGGCAATAGCTAATGATGTTATGGTTGGAAATAGTTTGAAATTTTTTAAATTTACAATTTGATTGAGTTTGACGATAAAAAGATGAGTTGATTTAGCTAAATTACAGTTTGAATTTTACAGTGCAGACTCAGGCAGGCAGAAAAACTGTCTTACAGAACTCCACAAAGACGTTTTTGGTCGGGTCCAGAGCAACAGACTCAAAATTCTTCCCCACCAGGACTTTGACTGGTCCTTTATTCCAGTCCTCTGGGATCTCCTCAGACCGATAGTAGGCCTGCACCACAAAACAAGATTGTTTAATTGTTATATTTAATGCTGCTGTTTGACAAACTATGAAACTGCATGTGTGTGTGTGTGTGTGTGTGTGTGTGTGTGTGTGTGTGTGTGTGTCTTACCTTGGCAGTGCCGTCCACAACGTCTTGGCACAACTGTCTTAGTGAATTTGCGGTAAGCTCCCCGGCACCAATGCGGAACTTCTTTCCTGTGTCCATGTTGATCAAGCGTGCAGTGGGGGCGTCGTTCTCGGACACGCCAAAATAATTCAGCACGTTAGACAGGGCTTCTGTCACATCAATCACAACAAACAGCATCTACATAATATACACATACACACACAAGACACATCAAAACAAAGACAATAAGGTTAAATTAAGCTTGATGTCTTTCTGTCACTGACTTTATTTAAAAGACAAACTCTTCCACACACGCACGCACGCACACGCGCGCACACACACACACACACACACACACACACACACACACACACACACACACACACACACACACACACACACACACACACACACACACACACACACACACACACACCTTGCCCTTGAACTCTTTGGCAATGGTCCTGCAGTCATCCAATATGGCTTTGTGACTCTCCACAGAGGAGTTGATGATCAGCAGGCTGTGCAGGTGGATGCTGGAGGTGAAGATCTTATCTGCACTCTAAGAAAAAAATACAAACTGTAAAATATGATTTCAATATAGTTTATATTGTATATGTCTAATCATGTGTGTGTCTGTTTTACCTCCTTGCTGAATGGGATGATCAGCTCCAGGCTGTTGTCCTTGATGAAAGTGGTCAGATTTGTTTTGTCCAGCTTCCCTTCTTCTGACAATGAAAAGTCTGCTCTGCCGTCATCAAACTAGCACACACGCACACACACACACACACACACACACACACACACACACACGTTTGTTTTACTCAACCATGGCAGACCTAACCCAAACCTTGTTATCTATTCTAATTCTGAAACAAGAAGCAGATACTGTAAATTGATTAGTCATTCCAGGGAAAGTTAACCAACAACAAATGTAATACATGCTTAAATGTGTAATGTATGTATTAAACAAACATGGCAAATTGTTGGTGGGTTTTCTGCTTTTTTTCTGTGTTATTTCATTGAAAATTCATTTTATTTTTGTGTGTATACTGATGGTTGGGCAAAACAAGCCAAACCTTCAGCCCCTGGGAATTTGATTTAATTTGGTCATAAAAAAACATTCACATAAAACCCTTGGCCAAATATTCACGAAACAAAACACAGATTTAATGCAACACGGGACTTAAATAAAATAAATTAAATTAAACAAATTATAAATAGCATGTAACCATGGATGGATTATGAGACAATCGGCCCCTGGCACAGACATGTAAAAAGCCCCCCCCCCAGACACCCGGACTGAAACAGTTGCAAACAACATCTTCTTCATCCTCGTTTGTAGTTGCTTTGTGTCTCTTTGTGGACGTTTGGTCTTTCTTTGCAGTCAGTCTGCGTCCATTTGTGGTCGTTTTGTGTCTCTTGCTAATTGATTAACTTTTCAACAAAAATGTTACAATAGCAGTCACTTTAAATAGTGGCTCTGATCCAGGGGCCCCTGACTCCTTGATCCATGTAACACAAACAAGTTGTTGCATGACACACAAAAAAAGAATATAACTTACTTCTATAGTGGTCATGGTACCTTCTGCTACAGTATATGGCTAAATGTAACCCTAAACTTAAGCCTTGTCCTTATTCTAAATCTAAATCCTAAAAGTTAAAAAAAAAACAACATTTTTTTAAAGAAGCCAGAATCAGCAAAATATCCTCACCTTTCTATCCTTGTGAGGACAGTTGGTCATTAAAAGGGAACATACTGTATGCACTAGATGGCAGCAAAGCTAACATGGTCACAGCTTGTTGTATCTTGGTTCTGCCTTTCTGTAAAACACTTGACTCTGTGCCTTTCAGTTAGTATCATAGCATGGTCGTACCTTTTTGAAGAGCACCACTGAGTTGGCTTTTACTTCATACTTCAGGAAAACCTCCGGACTCGCTGACACAGCAAACTCTGTTTCAGTAATCTCTAAAGCAAGCTCCTTGAACACCTTGGCCGCCTCACTTTCCAGATTCTAATATAGATATAAATAAAAAAATATTAATATTACTGGAAATATAAGTATGTAATTATATGACTTATTAGTAAGGATAGATCAAATAAACAAACGTACATCAAAGAATCCTACAACAGTGATATTATGGGAGTCAATGAACTGAGCTGCAGAGTCTGCAGAGTCGAGCACTGGAGCACCGGGGCCTGCACGGCGCTTCATCCACTGGATTATTCCATTTGCTGTCCTCTTACCTGGAAAATGAAGGCATGTCAGAGATATTTTAGGTGCTTTGACACACCATGATGTAAGATTTTTTTTTTTTTTTTTTAAATCACAGTGTAGCTCAAACCAACCAGGTTATAAAAAAAGTACAAAAATAGATGTTGATTCAGGCAAACAGGAAAACTTTGACATTTTGGGAAATACTTGTATTTCTAAATATGAAGCTACATGCCAACATTTGGTTAGCTAAGTGTAGCATAAAGACTGGAAACTGGTGAAAACAGCTAACCTCTGTCCACAGTTCAAAAATACCTGTAAAGCACATAAACGTTATATATTGTTTATTTACTTGCAAAAACTGAGGTGTGAAAATGACACATGGCTTTGCAGGGGGTTAATATCATTCATCCAGTACTACCTTCGCCATGACAATTACTAAACTTTAGAGGTGCTGATAGGTAGATTTTTGGGAGAGAGCAAGGGTAGCTGTTTCCCTTTGTTTGTAGTCGTTATGCTAAGCTAAAATAAACCAATCAAAGCTAAATTAAGCCAAGATAATCGCCTCCAGGGTAAGCTTCACCTAGCACACAAAAATGAGGGGGTGGTTTCAATGTTGTCATCTAAGAAAACAAATACGCGTGCTTCCCAAAAAATGTCCAGATGTTAAAAAAAAACCCAAAATGAAATAAGATGAAATAAAATACAGTTGATTTGCACATTCAAACATTAAAGACAAAATACTGTTGATCCAATCAAACAGCTTAGCTTAAGGCACGTAAAAGACGGTAGACAGCTTTAACAATGAACAGGTAAGGTAAATATACACACACACACACACACACACACACACACACACACACACACACACACACAGAGCTCTTCAGGTTACAGTTAGTGATGACTAGGCACATGTGGTTGTGAATCCGAGAAGCTTGACAGCGGCTTTATATTTTGTGTGTGTTTACCAGTTTAGTCTACAGTTACATTGTGTGTGGACACTGGAGCATTGGAAGGTATAAAGGGAGTGGTGAAATGAAGGGCTGATATGGGTGTGTGTGTGTGTGTTTTACCATTTTACCATTCTACCGTTACATTGTGTGTTTACCAGTGTAGTCGACAGGCTGCTTGCGGTCTCCGTTTACAAACAGTTTCAGAGTTGGGAAGCCTCCGATGTCAAACTCTTCGGCCAGCTCCATCTCTACTGTGGCGTCCACTTTGGCCAAACGCATCGCTGCTGCTGCTTCTTCTTCCTTCTTCAGCTTCCCAGCAGCCTCTGCGTAAAGAGGCTCCAGCTGTTGGCAGTGGCCACACCAGGGAGCATCTACACACACACACACACACACACACACACACACACACACACACACACACACAGATAGTTAATCTCTTTATGCAGCATGGGACTGCGTTTAAATGTTTCCGTGTAGAAGAAATACTGGAAATCAATAACCAAAGCAGCAGACATGCAGCTACTCAACAGGCCTCTGCTCTGTCCAGTTGTTGCTATCGCATGCAAAGATACACATGGAAATAAGCTGCTGATAGCAACAGTGGCAGTTTGGCTCAGGCTTTATCCCCTTTTCTCTTTTCCTTGTCTGGACCTCTCCACTCACAGTGCTGAGCTCATCTGTGGGAGAGTTGAACCAAGAGAGCATCTGGACAGGAGAGGCCACGTGTTTGCACATTTGTATGATAACGCCTCAGAGCTCATGAGAGCTAGAACAGACAAAAAGACATGTATTCTGTGATCAATACTCTAAAATCAAGGTCCACCAAGTTAAGTTGTCCCATGGCCTTCTTCAGCTACATTTTAGTATGCGTTTCCAAGGTCAAGAATGAACCTCCATATCCATTCTACTCTGCATGTCTTCTTTAGGAACGTACCATTCTTCAACACCTTTTAACACAAAACTGGTCAATAACAATCCATTTTAGCCCAGAATATGTTGCCACTGATGTTGTGTGTGCTAAAAAAGCAACACAAATGTAACATAGTCTCAGAAAATAAAAGTAGATTTGATGAAATTCTTTGCACCTATTTGGCACAAGAGTTTATTCATCATTAACAGTGTGCACTCTACATTAGATATAAATCACAACTACTTACAGAATTCAACCAGTAGATACTGATTCTCGCTGAGTGCTCTGGCAAAGTTGTTGATGTGGAGAACCATCACATCTTTCTCCTCCTCTATCTCTGTTGTTTTCTCTTTCTTTGGTGGCTCTTTGGTGTCCTCCTCCTCTCCTGGATTCTCTTCTGTCGTCTCCCTCGATGCGTCTTCTTGTGTTTCTGTCTGTTTGGCGTCTGTGTCGTCGGCCCGGATGCAGGAGGCCCACAGCAGCAGGCCCAGCAGAGTTATGGACAAAAGTGTGTGCATCCTCATGTTTGCGTTTCTGCTCTGGTACCTCTGCTCATGTGCATCTGTACATGTGTCTCTAAAAGTTTGTACCTTTATGTGTCTAAGATGGAGAGTGTGTGTCAAAATTTTACTGGCCTTCTCTGTCATCCAATCAGACAGTGTGCCTTCACGGTACTCTAAACCAATCAAATACTGCCCTGTAGATTCAGAATGGAGCAAACTGGATGATTGACTTTCAACGCTACAACTCTTTCCCTCCTCCCTCTTCTATTGACTCTTCTCTGACAATTTTTTTTGTGTCTTTAGCTTTTAGAACTCGTCACCCATCAGATGGTAGCATGTACATGTGTATACTTCTTTAATTATTCACTCCTCTCTCTCTCTGGGCCTTATCAGACCCTCATTTACCTAAAAACAGCAAGAGAGCACAGTAATTATGTGGATTTTTATGTTCCCTCGACTCTTTTATCTCACTATTTCCATTTATTTAATGTAAAGCAAACACTTTCACCTCTCCCTCCTCTCTAACGTTAACAGAAAAGACAGGACTCAAAAATCCAGACCTGAGGGCTATTTGGAGTCGAGTACAGCCAGTAACATGTCAGCAGTTTCATACTACGTGTTGTCCCACGAATGGTTGTATCTTTTAATCCCCTTAAAATGCTCAGTTAACTAATTTATTATTCTAATAAATTATGAACTTAAAAAGGTACTCTATGGCGTGCACTGGTGGCCTAGGGGGTTCAAGGTCCTGACCATAGACTGCAATGTCCTCATCTCTCTCATCTCTCACTTCTCACTCCCCCCGTCATCTCCTTACTTTCTCTAATAAAGGCATAACATGCCCCAACATTAAAACAGCAATTTAGTATTGCACTTCCATAGAGTTGGGAGACCTATGCGAGACAGAGTAACTAAGAGGCCGAAAAGCAGTATTTTACTGCCATCTGGTTGAAAGTTTTATGCCCTTTTCACCTCTGACCACACAGCACCTGTAACCACATCCAACAGTGATGTCACCGTGTCCTGAAGTACACCTGTACATCATTGCAGCAAGGTGAGGAGGTAAAGCACTGGAATAAGGTAAGAACAATATGAATGGATTTTCAATTTTCAATTCCTGAGACAGTTTGATTTTGCATCAAAACAACGCTCTCTGCATGACTGGATACCACTAGAGGTTAAAAAGAAAATGTTTGTTTGTAATTTTGGTGAACTGACCCTTTAGTACAAACACAATATAAATGATAAGCTGCCAAAGGAAAACTGTGCACAACACGTATTGATTTGTTTCTGGGTTTTTTTTTTTCTTCCTTTTTATTAAACTTTATACAAGTATCTATCAAGGTTGAAAAGGACATGAAAAAAGCTGTGAGTCCCAGCAGGCTGTGGTGTTTAATGCTGCATGTGTGTATTCTCCGTCAGCGTGTGTGTGAGCTCCGGGTTTGGATCCCAGTTTGCCAGCAAGTCACTGAAGTCCGGCTGAGTGCTGTCGAGGGCGTGTGTGTTGTGATGTGGGAGCGGGTTGTAGTGCGTGTGTGTGTTAGCGTCTGTGTGTGTGCTGTCCTGCGAAGGTGTGTCACCGTTTGTGTGTGTGACGTCAGGTGTGTTGCTGAAACCGACCAGAGGGCAGCAGGGGACTGGCTCAGTCCAGAAACTGAGCGGGAGATGCCGCTTGATCATTGGTCGGCTGCGGCCCTGACTCAGGACCCTGTGGTTAAACAGTTCAGCCAGGGGCCCCAAACTGCTGTTGCCCTTAGCAACCCCGACTCCTTGATCATCAGCACAAGTCACCAGGCTGTTTTCTTGCTCCTCTGGACTTCCCGCTCTTGCGATTTTCAGCAGGTCGTCATAGTAACGCAGACGCCCGCTGGTTGTGACGGAGACCGAGTCGCTGTAGATGTCACAAGCTTCTTGATCACCAGAGCAGCGACCGAAATACCGCTGGATGTCACGGCTGATGAGATCTGCAAACCTGAGCAGCTGCTTGGTCACATCCAAAGCAAAGTGGGCGGGATTTAAAAAACCCTCCTCCAGACATTCCTCCTCTTCCTCCTGAGCTTCAGACTCTTCATCCTCCTCCTCTACCTCTCTTTCCTCCTCATCTCCCCTCACCTCTGGCTTTTCCTCCAACATCTCCACATCTTCGTCTTCCTTGCATGGAGAGTATGGGAAAATCAGGGGGAAGTAGGCTGGAGTCGGGGCCTGGACGAGGAAGTTCCTCATGATGCCTGCTGCCATGTTGGCTTATTAACGCTGGAGAGACAGTTACAGAAGAGAAAAAGTAAGAATCCAATAGGAAAGCAGTTTGTTGACAGGATGCATGTTTTTAAATTGGTTGAAAAGGATAAAGTTGTATTACCTTAGCCACCAGGTTCAGGTGAATCTGTGTTGAAGTCCAAGGAAAGGTCTGTCCTGGGTCATTGATGGATCCACTTTTCTGTATGTGTGTGTGCATGTGTAATACTGGACCGCCAGGATGGTCACTGTATATATACCTCAGCACACGGCTGCAGACGTGTGTGTCTGCCGTCGGATGAGGCAGCTTCCAGAACAAATATTTGCATGCCGGATGGCCAAACACATTTTGTTTACTTTATCACTGGGCAACCGGGGAGGGGGTCCAAGGCTAATGGATCCTCTGCTAGGGGATGATGGAGAGTAGTTATACACACACACACACACACACCACTGCTTTTTCCATCCCCGTTATCAGGCTAGTTAAAGAATAAAAGAGCATGAAATCAAATCATATGCTGTTTTGACTTCTAAAGGGGAACACTCTGAACAGACATCAGCAGATGGAGATACAGTGCAACCTGGTTGGACACGGCTCTCCTCAGAACATGACACACCATAATGTTCTTTAAGCGGAACTCAAAACATTAAACTCACAAGAGTCAACCACGTCAACCTCCCAAACGTCAAATCCTCCTCTTCAAAAAGATAATTGTGTGCTTAGACACACCATCAGTTTTACCTATGGCTATTGACTGACTTGCAGAATAAAATCAAATACAGAATAAAAAACTAAAAAGCCTTGTGGGCGACAAGGACCTCGAGCAACAAACGGCTTCCGACGAGCAGATTAGCACTTTGCATGGCAGAGCTGCAAGAATCATTTTACTTAAAATTATATTTCGGATTTTTTGAAGTCGGGTTTTATGAGGTACTTATCCACAGTCAGTGTATTACCTACAGTAGATGGTGGTTTGCACTGGTTAAGAACCAGGCAGAATGACAGGCACGGCAGCTTAGCAATGTACTGCTGTGGTAGGGGGCAGCAGCTAAATTATTTATAGCCACCTAAAAAAGGCCCACATATATAAAAATCAATATTAGTTGAAGTACAGTATATTTAGAATATTTCACAACTTTACCTTGCCGTCAGACATCGCTTTCCGATGGGGAACTGAAGCTGCTATGCTCGCTTTAAAGGAACCGGACTCCTTTGACAAAAACAGTAATTTTACCTCGTAGAACATTGGAGTAGCTGGTATACCGCTGCCTCGATTGGTTAGTTAGTTTATGTTATTGTGTGACTTTGGTGATTTAAAGGGTTAGTTCGATTCACCAAAGTCACACAATAACACAAATTGTAAACAAATTTCCATAAAATAACCAAAAACAAAAATGTGGCCGTATCTCAATGCAGACAGTATAGTGCCCCTTAGCCCAAAAGCTAATGAGTTCAGTCTAAAAAATTTGTAAAAACAGTTATATAAACAGACATATATTTTAATTTAAAAAAGACTCAGTCATTTCCTGAAACAGCTGGGAACTGTAGCTTTTAGCAAATAATACTCAAAACAGGGCTCTATTGTGTTTGTTGGGTACTACTTTCAACTGTGGATTAATACACATTCGGTGCTTATTTACAGTAGCAGCACTGTGTAAATGGGATTGATTCAAAATAAACTACAGTGTCAGTTCATCTTAATGAAGGAACATGTCATTTCAAATGACCATCAAATTTCTCTACAACAAACTATGTAATTTTTAAAATAAGTGTAATGTTTGCATGATCTCATACTTCACTGAAGCTCTATAGAAATCTGCACTGAAAATTAGTCACAATTTTACCCTACCATAATGAAAATATTTGAGATGTCTTGGGCAATTTTAATTCTTTTTTTTTTGCATTTCTTCAAAAATTTAACCAGAAATATTTGAGATCTTTGGCGTCATTGAGATCTTTATTACCATTAACATAAAGTGCAGTGGATTCAAACAATGTTAGGCAACACACTATTTGTAATTGCCATGTTGCCTTTGGAAGATAAGGTCATGCTGGTTTACTTTACTGTAGATAACACAGAATAAAGTAAACTTATAGTATGTTACTGTATGGCTAACATTTGATTCCATGTATATAACGTGTCAATCATAAAATCAATGATATGATGATTTTAAGTCTCACTGATTTAAGTCCTGATTTTACCGACCTTCACATCTGTAACTTTGTAAATATGTGCATGTGCTTCTGTTTATATGTGCATGTTAGCATTAATATGTGTGTGTGTGTGTTATCAGGACACCCTGACTCCCCTGGCCTGCCTGTCATCAGTATCCAGGCTTCTGTGTTGATTTTAGGACTGAAGATCAATAGCGGCAATATGTCAGCTCTCAAGAGCCTGACAATGAATTACACACGCTTTTAGGCACACAAGCACATACACATACACACACACACACACACACACACACACACACACACACACACACAGATGTTAAAGATTAGGAGGCTGTTCTACGTGTAAGAAATTAACACATTTTCGAAAGATGTAAAAACAGTAGTGTTTAAATTTCTTTCAGATGGGATTAATGATAATCCTCTGACATATAGGGTAATGCACACTAGCAGAATAAATTCATTTTACAATAAAAAACGTAATACTATCATTTGTTCTATTAAACTAATTTGTCATGTTAACTCTTTTGTTAACTCCTTTTGCACACATTTTATGTCATCAAAACTTACACTCAACTTGTTGCGTTACAATGCATACGTTCACACTACCTGCATTTTGTTCAAGAAATTACTGACATGATTTCACTTTTTTTTTTTTTTTTTAAAGGGGGTTGTGCTTAAAAAATACATAATACATAATAATATTCAAGACTTGTACTTGTGCAAGTGTAAAGCATCCCAGTGAATCAGAAGCATGGGGTACATCTTGTAATGTTAAAACAAATATGCCCTGTGATAGACTACTGACATGTCCTGCACTTTGTACACCCAACATACACCTTAATACTGCCCTATGATGTGGGGTACATAAATGTAACGCTAACTACACTAGAAAAAACGTTGCCAAGGAACATATTCCAGACAGCATTTACATTTCATCACAAAACCTAATTGGCACAACAACAACGTAGTAGAGAAACGTAATTGTTTTAGGAGGCAGGGTTGCCAAATGCATGCTGGTTAGGCTTTTAAACCCCAAGCACGGAGGAATCAAAGAATGAATATCGGATACAACAAATATTGAGGAGGCACAATGTATGACCAAAGAGTTTTTATTGAAACAATCCATTTTTATGCTTTTCCACATGTATACAACTAAAATTGACACAGAAAGGCTCTCAAAAGTTACAGATTAAAAAAAAAAAAAAAAAAAAAATACTGCAAAGTAAAACACTAAATTAAAAGTCCACATTGTCAAACTGTAAACAGTTTCCATCATCAGTATCAGGTCTTTTAATAGCTGTTCTCAGGCTTTGCCAGAACCTGGGCATCAGGCCGTCATCATCGGGCCACTCCAGGTACGTCCTGGAGTTCATGACTCTCCGCAGCTTGCAGAACTTCTTGGGGATGGTCTCTTTGTCAATGGGCTCCAACAGAATCAGCACAACTGTGTCATCGTTTTGGTCAAACAATCTAAAATGGGTGTAATCCAGCTCGTACTTGCACCATTCACTCCTGACAAAATGCTGAGAAAGGACAAACAGAGTTCTGTGACTCTTCTCGATGGCGTCTATGATGTTGTCCAAGATCCAGCCTCCGGGAACAAAATCTCTCTTGTGGAGGCAAAGCCGAAGAGGAGGCTCGGCCTGCTCGAGCTCCGGGACCAGATGTGCTTCCACCCAACCAGAGTCCATTTCACTGTAGGACACAAAAGCGTCATACTCGAGCTCTCCCTTTCTTAACTTTGGCTTCCTCTTGGCTCTCAGCCAGGCCCAGGTCATCTTCATATACCACACAACACTGAATTTGTGACACAAACCTGCAATGAGCAGAAACACCAGCAGGATGCCTGAGCAGAGTACAGAAAAAGCTAAAGCTGTGTGGCATTCAAACACTGACAACCTCACGTCTGCCGCGCTCTCTCCTCTCACGGCGTCCGGGGAGGCACAGATGTACGACTTGAACTCATCTCCAAAGGTGATTCGATGATTCGTCCAGTCACTCGTCATCAACGCTACAAAGCCACATGAACAGACATACGTGTCAGAACCAGCCTCCAGACTCTTCAGATTATTATAGCCATTTAGATTATTGCTGCTGAATGTCTGTAAGTCATTGTTTTGAATAGAGAGAAACACGAGACAAGGGTATAAACCCCCATCTGGCAAACTACTGATTTTGTTGCCAGAGATGTATAACTCTGTAAGAAAAGGTAGTTCGATGTTAAACACGGTCAAGTCATTGTCTGATAGATCGAGGATGTGTAAACTCACTGGCAAACAAGTGGTCACTTTTGCTAAATGTGTTGATGAAAGGTTTAAGAATTGGAGACTTGGTGGCCAGTAACACGTCTCAGGCATACTACGAAACACATTTCCACTCATGTCAATGTTTTTAAGCTTATCTAGTTTGGTGAAGAGCTGGCTGCTGATCGAGTGCAGGTAATTCCTGCTGATGTTGAAGGTTTGCAGACTCCAAAGACCACCTTTGCCATCGCACATCATTTGGGTAAGAGCCAGATCACTAAACAAGTTGTCACTGACATCCATATACTCCAGCTATGAGAAATCGACAGAGGATTCACAAGGAATGAGGAACAACTTGCAGTTTAGCACAGACACCCTTCGCACTACGTTCAGCAGAGGTTGCAAGAAAAAGAGGGCTGGGAAGCTATAGAACCGAGGGACTTCGACGTTTTTGAAGACAACGGCCTCCAAACGGTCCATGTGTGGGGGATACGCAATGTCACCCACAGAACTTAAGATTAATTGAGTATCTTCAAGTGCAAACATAGTTAAATTTGAGTCTGACAGCAAATTAAGAAATTCCATACAAGCTGGAATGGTCATGTTAACATTTTTAAAGATAACACTTGTAGTTCCGCGGTCTCGGGTCACTTTAAATGGGAACATTTGATACTTTGCGGAGAACCATGTGTCAGCGAATGTCAGTGTTGTGTTTGGGTGTGCAACATCAGACAGTATAGCTCCTACTAGCGCTTGATTTCTCAGAAATGGACCATTCAGACCAAGTGTTACATATTTAATTGGCTCAATTTGTCGCAAACTTCCTTCTGCGTAGACTTGCAGATTTCTTCCATCCAAAACAACCTTTTCAAGACGACCGAGGCCAGAAAAGTCACTTTTTCTGATAGAGTGAAGATCAGGTCCTCCAAAATGTAGGGTCTTTAATCTCTTAAGTGGCTGGAAAAGATTGCCTTGACCCAACATTTTATATTTGTTCCCCAAAAGATTCAGGTGCTGAAGAGAAAAAAGGTTCTTAAACCATCCAGCAGACAGCGTATCCAGTCTGTTAAAGGACAAGTCCAATTTCTCCAAATTAGTCAGCGGGACAAATGCTTGCTCCTGGATCTTTTGGATTCTGTTGTTATTCATGATCAAAGTCTGTAAACTGGCAAATGCAACAAAGTCATTATTCATTATTGTTTGCAGTGTGTTGAATGAGAGATCGAGTTCAGCGATGAGCATTGAAGGTGCTGTAGGGACGGTCCCCAGGTTCTGTCTCGAGCAGTTACAGGCCGTTTGTTCACAGCGGTGACACTGTGGTCTGGAGAGTGAGAAGCTTTGATGCATTAGCAGATCGACAAACGTGAGAAATGTCAGGATTCTCATCTTGACTCCCTATAAGACACAAAAAAAGGAAAGCAACCATCAGGCCTTTTCTTACAAAACAATCAAAGAATAAAAAATATAATATTGCACAACACAGTCGTATTTATCAAATTGCCACTACATCATCTGAGAAAAATATGAAATAAAACATTAAATAAATATGACGTCCTTCCTAAAAACATTTTGGGAATTATAAAAAAAAAAAAAGACTAGGGAAATACAGTTGCATTCAACATTCAGTTTTACTAAAATATAGGTATTTTTGACAAGATATTTATCTATTTTATTCTACTTGTTGCTCAAAGAACACAAGCTCCTAGCTCTTAAGCTAAGCCTCCCTGTTGCAGCCCTACCGACAGTTTAATACTGCAACATTAATTTAAAATGGCAAACGTCCGGTTACTAGAAAATAATCAACACCTGCCAGCCAATCAAAATTGGGAATTCTTTGTATAAAATCAGTTACTAAATTGATGAATAAAAACAAAACAATTATACTAAATATTTCTACTGTATTTAGTTGTTTCTGTATTTAAATGATATATCAGTATGTGAATTTTAAATTAAATTGCAAAATTGTTAAAATGTTTTTTTCCCATTAACAAAGTGTTCAATTTTGAAAAAAAAAAAAAAAAAAAAACATTAAATGGATCGATTTGTAATAGCTTTTAAAAAAAATATTGACATTTATTATCTATAATCAAATAGCGAAAACATCTATAATTACTGCAACAGCACACTCCATAAAACATGGTAGAAGACAAATAAAGAAAATAAAGTGAAAATACCTTGATGAATCCCGATGTCTCACTTGCACCTGAAATCTCTTCTCCTTCCTTGGCACAGTCAAAAGCATGACAGAAAGACATATTCACAGATTCAAATGTTTCCTGTATCACTTAATTTGCAAAATATTTCCCCATGGCTCAGACATTCTGCCACATTAGGAAGTACAGTGACAGAAAATAGGTTTCCCAGCAGAGCTTGGTTTCAGATATTTTCACAGTAAGTTCTTTATTTTTTTTTTTTTTTGGTTTCACAGTTCAGTTGAGTGTGGAGAGCTGCCAGAACCAAAAAAAAAAAAGAAGAACAATGCCTTTTTTTCTGTCAGGTTGCCAAACAACTAAAGGGCACTCCTTTTATTTTAACAAAATATTTAAAGTGCTCATATTACGCTTTTTCCCTTTCCTTTATTGTGTAATATATCTTTTTTGTGCACTTTATAGGTTTACGTGAAAAAGCCCAAAGTCCACCCCAAAGGGACTTACCATCTCCAACAGAAAACACTGTTCACAAACTGCTCCAAACAGCTCTATTGTAGTCCAGCCTTTACCTCCGTGACGAACGGACCACACCTTATAATGCTCGCCTAGCTGCTAGCATGGCCTGTCCTCATACTCTGCTTCTGACTATGTAGTAGTCCTTACCTAGCTACTGAGCATGTGCGACTCCCAACAAAGATGGAATAGAAGTGAGAGGTCTCACTCTGTAGCTAAAACAGAGAGCTCAACACACAGGGTGAAAAGAGGAGCTGCAGCAATGTGCAGTACAACAAAAATATGGTGTTTTTTGAAAATGAAACCATGTAAACCTATTCTGGTACAACCTCTAAATACAATTATGAACCTGAAAATCAGCATAATATGAGCACTTTAAATAAAAAAGCATGCGAGTGCGTCAGGTATTGTGGCTGAGAGACAAAATGAACCAGCCTCAGTTATCAAGCTAGATGTATCAGTTAAGACTCTTTACTGCCTGTAGGTGTGCATGTGTATTAGTCTTTATGTTTGACCCTGCACAGGGAAAGTGGGTATAGACAACTGATGGATGGATTTGTACAGTACTGAAATACTATGGCTGAAACTATCATTTTTCCCCAAGCAAAGTCCAAAACAAGATGCAGTATTTTAACAATTACTTTCCTTGCCCATTCAAAAAGGTAACTGGAGAACAAATAGCCAGTTTGCTAGGACTAGTCTCACTTCGCCAGACCATCCACACGCTGCAGAGCAGATCCCGGAAGTGGAACGTCAGGGATATAGACTAGCATAGGACCAACTCAAATTTGACATTTAAGGGAAACTCCACAATGATCCATTTCACACATCAAGATCAGTTTGATCAAATTTGGGTAATGTATTTTAAAAGTCTCTCACCAAACAAAGAGACATTTCTGAGATATATAAAATGGTGAAATGTTGATTTGAATGTGTGCTTTTTTGTTTTGATTTTCTTCTTTCCCAATTTAGTTTTGTGAATATTTACATACAGTGCTGCTCATAAGTATTCATACCCATGGTCAAGTTGACTAAAAAGAGGAATAATAAAAAAAAAAAATCATCTTTTGGAAATTGATCTTAATGCCTTAATTAAAAAAAATGAGGAAAAATCCAACCTTCAAGGACACCAATTTTTTTTTGTGAATGAATAATGTATTGTAAATAAATAAATGTTCTTCCTTAAAATACAGGGGCCATAATTATACATACCCCTATATTAAATTCCCATAGAAGAAGGCAGATTTTTATTTTTAAAGGCCAGTTATTTCATGGATCCAGGATACTATGCATCCTGATAAAGTTCCCTTGGTCTTTGGAATTAAAATAGCCCCACATCATCACATACCCTTCACCATACCTAGAGATTGGCATGGTTTTATTTATAAAAATATAATAGCTAACTGAGATAAGATCCATATCAATGCCAATCAAACCAGCTATTAGGCTAACTGAAATAAAACCATGCCAATCTCTAGGTATGGTGAAGGGTATGTGATGATGTGGGGGTATGGTGAAGGGTATGTGATGATGCGGGGCTATTTTAATTCCAAAGACCAAGGGAACTTTATCAGGATGCATAGTATCCTGGATCCATGAAATAACTGGCCTTTAAAAATAAAAATCTGCCTTCCTCTATGGGAATTTAACATAGGGGTATGTATAATTATGGCCCCTGTATTTTAAGGAAGAACATTTATTTATTTACAATACATTATTCATTCACAAAACAAATTGGTGTCCTTAAAAGGTCGGATTTTTCCTCATTTTTTTAATTAAGGCATGCCAAGAAATAAAGACAGGTAGGTAGATAGATAATTACTACCTTACGTAATTAAAGAATGACTGATTTGTTGTAAGTACAAAAGTTTTTTTTTTTATTTTCTATGATCAAAACTGCAAAACATCTAGAAAAATATACAACAAATGCTTAACCTTTCACAACATTTAACATTTGAAAATGGGAACATAAAAGAGAAGGAATATTCACATTTTCCCCATTAATGATAAAAGAACATTCATTTTTATTTCCTTTCTTTTACATATCAATGTTTTATATGTTTGCAATTATTGTTAAGGTTCTTCTGCTTTGTTTTTGTTTTTTTTTTAAATCTATTTTAAACATCTCCACAGTAGCCAGAGTCGTTGGAGAGTTGTGAGTTGGAGCTGCGGTTAGAGGAAGAGTTCCATATGTCCAGGTTCATGTGTGGGCCGAAGGGGTTGAAGCTGGAGTACTGGATGGGAGCGCACCTCCCCTCTGGCTCTCGGGTAAAGGGAGAATGAGGCGGGGTGACGGGGGACACGGGAGACATTGGGGCTGACCGCTCAGGTTGAAAGTGGCTCTGGTAGTGCTCGCTCTGGGGCGTCCAGATGGATCCAAACAGACTGGACATGGGAGAGAGGCTGCGGGTACCCGAGAAGTATGGCTGTGGAGGGCGGAGAGAGAGGTGATATAAGCTGTAAAGCTGCTTTTTCTGAGATATTGTAGCCGCTTTATGTGCTGTCCAAAGTTGATTCCGAGTATTATACTTCCATGACATTTTCTAACCTTACCTGTCACTGTGCTCTGCTACCTACGGCCACTTGGCAGTCTGTTCCCTGCAGTGATGACCTGGCTGTCGTTTCTCTGCATTTGTAATCTTGTCTCTCCTTTTTCAGCCAAAATAAAAGGACCTCTCCGCTCTAGTTTTTTTCCCCCTTAGCAATAAAAGTTATCTTTTCGAGAGTCGTAGTGACTAGTGGTTATGACGCATGCCATGTAACGGCAACGTCCCCCTGTCTATTTCTACACTTTTTTCACATTTGCAAAAGGCAAAAATATCATACATATTATATTTTTTGAGAAACAAAAATCCATTAAAGCCTTGTAACTTGCCTACAGTACTCAAACATGCAAGAGCCCAACCATTTTTCCTACGTCTGTTGTCAAGACACTATAGGTAGATGTAACATGCTGCTAGTAACATTTAGAATTTAAAAGTGTATTCGGGTGTGCAGTGATGTTATGTAACTTTGGATAAAATTACTCACTAATCATAGGTTTGATGTTTTATGGTATAATTCAGCCTGACAGATACTGGAATTTTGAGGCCGATTTTTGAGACCAGTATTTGAAAGTAAAACATTCAAACAAATAAAATATATAATAGTACATTTGAAAAACCACACATGAAAATGAATTACTATAAAATCCATCAATTAAAATACTACTTCAACAAAACTGAATTAAATTAAAAATTACACTTGCAGCTTGTAGGACAATTATGTGTTGAAATATATATATATATATATATATATATATATATATATATTTTTTTTTTTTTAAATTTGCTAAAATACACACTGATACACTGTTTGATAGATAGAATATGGTCAGCAGTTCAAAAAGGAGAAGCAGCAAATAAAAGAGAACTGATAGAAACCCACTTTCAGTAAGACTGAACCTATTAAACCAGACATTCTTGTTCCTCATTTCTAAATCTGACACGGAGATCAGCGTGATGCAAATACAAGAGCTGAAAACTTCCTCTAAATGTTATACGAGTCACAACAGAGAAGCCACTGGTGTCTTTAGTGTCTGTGTACTGCGGTTTCAAAATGACACGACCACAGAAGAAAACATCCAGTTCTACATTAAATCGGGTGTGTTAATGTGTGCATCACAGGTGCTCAGGGGCTTTCAGTGGACACAGGCGAGGCAGCAGGTTGATAAAGATCTTGAACATCTTGGTGCTAATCACAGGTTTCAAGCAGCAACCTGCTCTCTCATTGGCCTGGTTCACATTACACACTTGCATGCCTGTCGTGTGTGCGGTTTCAGTTTCTTTTCTGCAACAACAGAAATGCTACTGTGCACAGTGCTGTTACATTGTAATCACAGCGCAATCTGAGTTGAGTATCGGTTTAATGTTCATAGTGAAGCGTTAAAAGTATCACCAGTGTAACTTTTAAAGATTTTCTGTTGTTATTTTACACAGTGTTTCTCAATGAGTTTCATGATTTTAGCCATTCTAAGTACAGCTAATGCATTAGTTTTTTGGTCGAGGCGCTGTTCGTCATGCCTAGGTAAGCCTAAGAGAATAGTAGTCATTTTACCTGCATCACAATATACTAGAGCTGCAACGATTCATTAAATTAGTTTGATCGACAGAAATTTGATTTGCAATTATTTTGAAAAAAAAAAAAAAAAAGCTGATTTCAGCTTCTTAAGCCGACTGGCGACTGGCGAGGTCAGTGACTCGAGGCTGTTCGGTGTGTTCCATGCCGTCGTCCGTCAGAGGGGCTGTCGGCCTTCATTTTGGCCGATTTGACATGTATAATTGGGGGGGGCGGGCACTGCTGATTGGTAGAGTGCTAACCCAGAAACAGGGAGCGGAATGAGCGTGACTAGAGTCTCTCAAAATCTGACGAAAATCTTTTAAACTGACCTCTGTCCATCTGAAATTTCTCGCTTAAAATGTTTTCAGAAACACGTTTTGGTGAACTATTTTAGTACAATCTGAGATCGTATTCTGAACAAGCCGCCATGACAGTCTGTCTTTGAATTTCCGGAGAAACCAGACCCACGTGACGCGTTCGTCCAATCAACTGCCGGTTTTCATTTTTGGGCGACAATAAAGATTAGCGCCGTTTGCTGTCATGAAGACGTATTACGTCTCGTCGCTTTGGTGTGTTCCGAGGCACTTTTTTGACCAACTCGGGGAGACCGATCAATCCAACTGCCTTTTCTGCCGAGGGTCGGCCGTCTGGTCAGTGTGTCTGCAGCTTTAGATGCGAGGATTTGAAGATTTTCCGTGTGATACATGATAGTAGGCTAAACATGTGAAACAGAGAAATGCTTATATTTTGTGTGTGTGCGATCTCAATAAAAAATACTTAAGGTTATTTTTTCTGAGTAAACTATCTATAGATTTATATAGATTTTGAATTGATGGTTGGACAAAACAAGACATTTGAAGACATCACTTTAGGCATTTAACATTTTTTTAATTAATTAAAGTAATTAATTGACAATATGCAGCTTAATTGAGAATGAAAATAATTGTTAGTACAACCAAGCTCCGCCCGACTATAATAAATAATATTCAGCTGAGAGCAGCCAGATCACTTGGTCATGTTTAAACCATGAGAGTTCAGTATTGTGACTCGTTACCTTGCTGCCCACACAGGCTGCTGTATCCCAGGTTGATGGTGTTTCCTGAGGCTGTTCCTCACTCCAGCTGGTCTGATTGCCATGTGCCTTCTGGGCCTCCTGACCGGGAAAACCGCTCGTGAATGTTCCGTTACCTACGAGATGATTAGAACAAACGAATGCTGAACTTGAATCCAGATCAACCCTAAGGAAGCAGAGTCAATGCTTGTTCCAACAACAGCTTTAAGTCTATATCATCACATTTAAATGTAGTACAGAGTGTGATAGGGATATATAACTGGATTAAGGAATAAGACAACTGCATGTCATGTTTGTACCTATGTAGTTGCTTTCCTCACAGTAGGGGTAGGGACTGTTGCATTGGCTGTTGGCACTACTCCAAGTGAACCTGCGGGAAACAAGGAAACATTTGATGTGACGGTTTGAACACAGACAGATAAAACTGCAACACTGATCTTCTGAAACACAAGAACACATTACTGCAGCACTGGGAAGGTAATTATTCAACAAAATGCAGTCGAGCATCTAACCAGAAGTGCAAAGTTCAGTAAAGTGCAGGGTAGATATAAAGACACGAGGATACATACAGTTTGAACATATGAATGATGATAAAAGGCAAAAAAGATCAACTTAGGCTTCTTTAAAGCTGCAACTGAACCCCACAAATGCTGACAATTACAGAGTCTAACAAAGTCGTTGTGGCTACTGTTAATATACTTCCTTCACATGCAGCATCATTAGCATTCATTTGGGGTCCTGTTTCTGTCCTTTGGCTAATTTAAGTCCAATAATCACTCTCTTATTAGCTCTGTTTAAGTCTCTACTAGTGCTGCACGATATGAGGAAAATATGCGATAACGATATTACTTGCGATCAGTGTTGGGAACGTTACTTTAAAAAAGTAATTAGTTATAGTTACTCACTACTTGTTCCAAAAAGTAACTGAGTTAGTAACTGAATTACTCTATGATAAAAGTAACTCGTTACCAGGGAAAGTAACTATTTGCGTTACTGTTAAAAAAAAAAAAAAAAAGTTGCTATATGTCAAAGAATTTGGATTTCTTTGAGCAGTTTTTTTGTTGTGAGGCAGAAAGATCTAGCTTTTGCTGCTTGGAGGACTTTGCTCCGAGTCCTTCTTTGCTAGTGGATGGCGAGCTATCCTCTGCGGTGGAGGTATTGGTGATTTTGGCCACTAGCTTTGTAGATGCGTGCGTCGTTGAGAGATGCTTCATTAAATTAGAGTTGTTTACAACGGATGTCGACAAAGTCTTCGCTCCTGGACATAATGTACACATTACATGCACGTTCTTGCCTTTGACCACAATGAATTTGAAGTAGTGCTTATATCTCCACCTTGAAAATGCCAACTTTTCATCGGATTGCTCCTGACTCGCCATCTCTGCTGCTTCATCGAATCTCTGTTTAGCTGTTGTGTGTGTGTGTGTGTGTGTGTGTGTGTGTGTGTGTGTGTGTGTGTGTGTGTGTGTGTGTGTGTGTGTGTGTGTGTGGCGCGTGCTGGCATGTGTGTAAAAACACTGGCTCTGATTGGCTACCATGAAACATGACTCTGCCTTAGCCAATCATAATCGCTTACCTTGTTATTAACCCACCTCCTCACTAGCTGTGAGCCAGGGGTGCGTTCGGATTACACAGTTTATTCAATCAATGCATAGTAACGCACCGCATTTAACGTCCAGTAACGTTAACTGTAGTAACGACGGGAAAAGTAATTCGTTAGATTACCCCGTTACTGAAAAAATAACGTCGTTACCTAACACCGTTCTTTTAAACGGCGTTATTCCAAACACTGCTTGCAATAAATAAACTGATACCAAAGTGCACTTAGTAAGGGTGCTCCGATTGATCGGGAACCGATCGTTATCGGCCGATAAAGGCTTTAAATAGTTTGATCGGTGGTCTCCATAAAGGCCGATCAGATAGGCCGATCAGATGACGCACTACTCGTGAGAAAATGTTCTATACGCAGCTAAGTTACACACCAACCAGATTTTGTCAAAGAATGCTGTTGCTAAGTAACAATGCACAATGCTTATAGGAATCACGTTACGTTACTGCTAATGAATCCCTAACATTTCCGGATTTTGCTGCTTCATAATAAAAACATTCAAATACGAAAATAACGGAGGACTTTTATTGTGAAGAACTTACAGGAAATGAAACCGTTCACAGCCGGGGCTTTGACCACGCATAGTCGAGTAGCTAGTTTTCAGCGCTAGTCCGGGACGCCGTGTAACTAGCTAGCTGAGCTGAGGTACAGACGAAAGGAAAATTATCTGTTAAAAAATGTGGCGACATATCCCCGGTGTTAAGAGGCCCGCCGCGGAGTCAGCAGTAGCTATGGATGTACAAGCTGTTGAGGGCAAAGTAAAGAAAAAGAGAAGGTACTTTTCAAACAAGTGGCGCATTGACAAAACATACAGCGAAAGACCGTGCAAAACATTTCAGACCGTCCTGCCAACCTGTTTACATTTTAACGTCAATGTAGACTGTAACGATGTTTAAGTCGCTTGAAAGCTGCTGCCGTTTTAAATCTGTTGGCTCTCTGCTGCTCAGTTCTACCCCGCGACCGACGAGACACACACACACACACGGTGGATGCAGGAAAAACCGGAGATGAGACGTACAGGATGACCTAAATTGAGGACAGCTACACTTAATACATCCATGAGCTACACTCGTTATTGTAAAATCAATGATAAGTTAAAGTCCAATAAGTCCTTTATCAAACCGTATGAATGTGTGTCCCAGGCCAGGATAGGAAATGAACTTACAATGTAAAGATCAACAAGCTACTGACACATAATAAATACATTATATTAATAAAATATGTATTAATAATAAAACATAATTTAATAAAGCAATTCAAAATATGATAGTGCACTCTCTTTTATAAATTTGAATTCTGGAAAAAGTGGCTGGTAAAAAATGTAAGTGGCCCCCTCCTGCTCAGAACACACTAAAGACACACTGAAGAACACACTGACAGTTGTTTTGTAATTTATTCTGAATAAGTCTTTAGCTATATGTTAAGCTCTAAGCTGTTTAAGGTGTGTTTCTAACAGAGGAAGTGGAATGTTTCCTGTCAATAAAAGTAAACCGTTGACAATTCACAATACATTATCTTCTGTTAATTTGAATACTTATGCATTGTTGTTAAGAATATTAAAATTAATATATGATAAATATGACATGATAAATAGAAGGTTTCAAATAGACCCGGTGATCGGTGATCGGCATCGGTCGACACGGCTCACAGCAATCGGTGATCGGCCCCAAAAATCCTGATCGGAGCACCCTTAGCACTTAGTTCTGCATTTCTGCTACTTTCAGTATTCTGCTTAAATACAAAAAATGCTTATTGAATTTAAAACAAATGAAATGAAATAATTTCCAACATTCTTGTATTGAACAAATTGAACATTGAATTGAACATGAAAGCACCACAAAAAAAGAATGAAGTGCAGTTTTCTACTGATATTTTCATTCAACAAACAAAAAAAATGGGATGATGATAAAAAAAACGATATATTGTGCAGCCCTAGTCTCTACCAACTCCTGAGGAAAATATCTGGCCCTTCAGATCATTTCATTTTCAACTTTCTTTTTTTCAGCTTTTCCCTAACTTTGTCTGTCTGCTGTTCGGTGATGAATTTGTCATTAAAGGAGACCCCTTTCACATTACCGATCATCGTGTGATTCATTGTTAATATAAAAATTATTATTTGTAAAAGGTTTTAACAAATCTGCATCCAAACGCTTACCCATTGTATGATGCTGTGGTTGCTGGCTGAGGTATGTAGGGCAGAGCTTCGGTGGTGTTGTATCTGAACTCATTGGTGAGAGGGATGGATGGAGCTGACCACGTCTCTTCAGGCAAATACTGACCAGTCAGGTCTGTGGGAGCACATGGCAACTTTCCATTAGAAATCAGACGCAATGCACAAGCCGTCTTTGTTGAAGACATCAGCAGCTGTTTATTTTAGACTTAGCTTTTCCTTACAAACAAATAAAGGGTTACACTTTACTTGAAGGTATCTACATAAGAGTGACATGACAGTGTCATGAACACATGACACAGTCATGACACATGAACCCTAACTCGAACCCTAACCATAACTTGTCATGACAAAAACCGAATGACACTTACTAAAAGAAGCGTTTTGTCATAAACGTTTATGACTTGTTTACAATGTTTATGAGACGTTCATGACAGTGTCCTGTCATCTTATGTAGATGCCTTCAAGTAAATTGTAACCAAATAAAGTATGTATTTACTTAGGGTTGGGCGATAGGGAGAAAGTCAGATATCACGATATTCTTGACCAAATACCTCGATATCGACATTGCGGCGATATTCTAGGGTTGACAATTGGTGCTTTAACAAAATATCTTCCCACTTAGATTATAGATAAATAATCATCAGTAATGTGGACATAATGTCTAAGTGGGGAAAAGGCAAATAATAGAACAGCTGGAACAGTCTGGTCAGAAACTTTACTGTAATGCAGCCTTTAAAACCAGGAAAAGACAATACTTATGTCATATCACGATATTATGATATCCAAAATCTAAGACGATATCTAGTCTCATATCAAGATATCGATATAATATCGATATATTTCCCAGCTCTATATTTACTATGAATGTCTTTACCCATGTTCCGGTCTACTCCTGCAGCAACAGCAGCAAAACTCGGGGCAAAGCTGGACGCTGTGGGATCTGGGCTTTGGCACGTGTCTTTACGGTACAAACTATTCATGCCAAACAGAGAAAAGACAAAAGTTACAAGTCAAACAGGGAACAGATAAACACAATTGTATATTTCCAAAAAAGTATCTTCTAATAATACTAATTATAATTTAACGGTTGTCGTCAGTGGCTTGGCCATGGCGAACAGTGAATAAATACAATCATCAGATTTTACTTTTTGATTCACACGTTTAAGTAAAAACTAACACTACTTTTTTAGAAAAAGAAACCCTAATAGAATAGATCAAATAAACATTACTGTGCAACATGACTGTATACAGAGCTTAAAGTGAAAAAAAATCCTGAGCCTGAAACTTTTCATTTGACTGGCAAAACAGTTAAAGTCCTTCTTCCATTACACAATAATAAAAGTCATAATTTTTAAGAAGTAAAAAGTTTTGGATCAATTTTTACTTCTTCCATGTTCAATTAAGAGTCAATGTAGATTTACATATTGCAATAATATAATACTACAATGAATCATTGTGAAAACAAAACTTTCTAGATGTGTCGTTACTTTGGCCAGGTCATCATCAAAAAAGCGAATTAGTACATTCATGATTTTGTCCATGTTGACATTAGTCGCTTCATGTACATTTATTAAAAACTTTGCATTGTTTAGCTTTTCATATAGCTAGACGTCTAAACTCTGGGACAAGGCCGTTATGTTGGATTCCAAACAGACAGCTTTGTCAAGGCAGTTTGGGCTTCGAATAGCTTTTACACAGTGGCAATCGTTAATGACAAATCGTGTTCCGTTATGAACGTGCACACACGTATTGTTTGTATCACGGTCGGTCAGTGAAGGCGCAGTCGCAGCGGTAGCCGTCGTTGCCGGTAACGTACTCGTATGACAGAGTGCACGGACCGAAGCTTTGGGACTAGCATCTAATGACTAGCAAGCACTTTCTTACCGCTGCTGCCGTACAGTATCTTCCTTGAACATATTCCCGTCTCCACCCTTTTCCTCATGTCCTCTATTCATGCCCAGCGCCATTTGTTTTAACTCCTTTCTCAACTAAAGCTATATCTACATGCTCCAAGTTTGATAAACTTTGCCTCCATTTTTTTAAGCTGCGTTACCACGGAGACCACACTGCACTCGGCAAAGACCCACCCTAGTTTGCATCTGATTGGCTAACTCGTTTCATTGGAAGGTGGAAGTTCGATGATTGGTTAAATGCAGCGCATCAAAAACAAATCCCATGTGGACTTTTTAATTTATTTATTTTTCTAAAATAGTCATACGCCAGAAATCCGGCACCAGGCCCGAGTACTTTAAGCCCTGCGTTAGTTAGAGCTGCGTTCCTCTCATATGATTGGTAGGTGAAATCAATTGACTCGAAAATATTAAACCGCATGCATGCAAGTTCCCAATTTTTTTAGTTTTGTTTTTCTCACGGCCGCACGCCGGAGATCCAGCACGGTGCCGGAATACTTTAAGCCCTGTGTATATTTAGCATATTTGAAAAGTTTTTGGTTCATTATGTACGTTTTGTTTAACTAATTTCTTTTAATAAAAGTGCTCCGTACCATCCACATATGGAATACATTTCACATTGACTTTTTTAAACCAAATCTTGTCCACATTACCACATAAATAAGTCAGTTGAAGTTCTTGTGTCCAGTTCAGTGTGTGTGTGTGTGTGTGTGTGTGTGTGTGTGTGTGTGTGTGTGTGTGTGTGCTGAGGTACCTGAGAGCCTTGTAGTTTGTATTCATGGTCTGGTAGCAGTCTCTCTCTACTGGGTAGACGCTGTACTGCATGGAGTCCCCTGTAAAAACCAAAAAGACAAAAATCAGTTTGCACAAATGTCAAAGGAATGTAATTGACCCTTCTCGTCTGTGATACAATCCATGTTTTTCTATAATGATTATGCACTTTGTTAGTTATTGAACGTAATAGTACATTAATAGTTCTGGTTTCTCCTAGATAAGGTAGTGCACAAGTGTTCCTTACTTTTTCTAGCTGAGGTAGTGTAGGCGTGTGTTCGGGCGTTGGGGTCTTTGTCTCCCTCCATGCTGCTGGCGCTGCTCCAGCTGCCCCAGCTCCCTCTGCTGGCCCTCACACTGCCTGACGAGCTGCCGGAGTCCGAGCCCGACTCACACACTCCACCACCACGCCGCTCCGTAGCGCACTTCCGTCGAGTACGAGCAGGACACACACCTGCCGGACATCAATAAGGCCAGTGAGTTTCAAATCAAGTGGTTATTGTCGAGTTAGTAAAGCTGCAAAGAACTGGGACAGGTTCACGAGGACGCCCACCGTTCTGTTTGACGGGGCTCTCCACACTCAGTCCAGGCTTTGGTGCTTCTAACTTGGTGCCGTTGCAGCAGCGGTTCCTGTTGCGGGGTCCAGTGATGTGACGGTCCGCTGCTTTCCAATCGGGTTCTTTCTCCCTCTCTGGTATCACTACCACATTGTGCTCAGGAGCACTAGGGCCAAACAAAAACAATGATTACACATTTCATCTTATTGTCATTTTATGTCAATTTTTTTTTCACTGCTGGTTGATGCTCTGTCACTTTTTAAATATGACACAACAAAGACCAGTATCATATGGCATTTTACTGGAATATCAGAACAAATGTAAATGAATTCATGGTGAGGTCTACCTGGAGACATTTTCTGTCTTCCTGCGACTCCTCTTTCCCTTATTATTTCCGGATGCAGTTCCAGTCTCCGAGCTCTGTGCTTTCTTTTTTTGGCCTTTGCCATCTTCTCTTAGCTGGAGACAGAAACAAGTGAAGTACTGATGTTTGTTTGTAAATGAGAAGCCATTGGTATTATAAGCTTTGCAAAAGACATCAAATTGAACTGAGTACAGACATAGTAAATTCCAGCACCTTCCTTACCTCCATTTCAGAACTGTCCCTTTTCTCAGAGTCGATTTTCTCTGCATAGTGCTCAGTGCAGCTCTTCTCTACAGGACTGCACACCAACAGGCCGGGTCTAGGTCCTGGACCCACTGTGACGTTATCTGGGAAACCAGCAGGCATTTCCATGGGAAACATAACTGCTGCTGGCACTCTATCTTCTATAGTGCTGTGGGGGTCTTCTGCGGTTGTCTTTTTATCCATCTCACTGATGAAAGCTGGTTCGTTGTTGTTGCAGATATCGGGGTCTGGGGTCAGGGGAGGGTCCGGTGTCAGGTCTTCATGCTCTTCGTCCATTGTCACAGCATCAGACGCTGCTGTGGACGAGCTTGATTTGTATTTGGTGTAATAGAGTGAAACCTTGTGTTTCTTTTGTGGTTGGGACGTGGTGGTTAAGGAGCCCCTCTTTGAGGATGATTGAGGACGTGGGGCAGGGCTGTTAGCCAAGGCTGGAGAGCCACGCCCCTTACCTTTGTCTGAGGTGTGACAGGTGTCCACATAGCTCTTACAACTGCCCTTTGTTTTACTGCACAAACAAGACACAAAAAGTATTTAAATCCACTTGCAGTATTTGTGTTATGCAAACAGTTAACGGTCTCTACACTGTGCATACAAATTACTGAAAAACATTGGACATACTTTACTCCATTGGGTGCTATATTATTGACGAGACCGCTATCCCGGGAGAGGACAGAGTTGTGGTTGCTCCTGATGCTGGGTGTAGAGAACTCAGTCAGGATATACTGGGCCTGATGGATGGCCATCAGACACACACCAAACAGGGAGAAGCTGAAACGCAAACAGATACAACAGACAATGTGTTACACCTCCAATACACACACAAAACTAGAAACAATAATGACTTACTACTGTGAATAGTTCAACTAATACTAGAATATTCTTTCTTTAATATAAATGTCCAACTCTGATCAGTAAAGGAGCATTAGCGGCAACTTTTCTTCTTCTGACCCCTCCATTAAAGTGTCCATATTATGAAAAAATAGCTGGGATTTGGGGTGTTATTTTGTGTCTCTGGTGCTTCCACACGCATACAAACTTGGGAAAAAAAAAAACATCCATGCTGTTTTGAGTGAGATACAGGTGTCTGAATGTAACCTGCCTTCAGTCTCCGGGCGAGCGGTTCAAAATCTGCACGGCTTTTTACGTCACTAGACGAAACGAGGGGGCTAACCGCTAGCATGGTAGCGGTTAGCTGACTGGTTGTTTGTGTGGCTTTGTTTTTTTTTTATCACGTTAGCTAGTTATCATGTTCATAACAAAGAGTAGTTTGACAAATAGAGAGAGGGGTAACTTAAAGCCTGTGGGATCTCCATACTTGCATATAATTTTTTGTGTGGAAAAAAATGAACTCGACATAATATCATTCAACAGATTATTTCTACATATCTTGTGGAAGGGATCATCAATGATCTAACAAACACTAAAAAAGGTACTAACCATGTGAAGACCAGGGTGACCATCCAGAAAGTTTCCTCCCAGCTGGGGCCAGGGACCACCTGAGCGCACAGAGGCAACATGTGGTGGGGCAGCGTCACATTGAGGGTGAAAGGGAAAGAGGTGCCGCGTGATGTCACCAGAGTGAGGTCCCGGATCACCCAGGATGAGGTGAAGTCTGGGGTGAAGCTGAGGACACAGACAGGTAGAGACAGTGAGACACAAAGAAATGGACATAGAAAGAGACAGAACAAGAAGCTAAAAAGGAAGAGAAATGTATATTAGGACATATCGCACCAACATGTAAAAGAGGAAGATAAAAAAAGCAGAACATGACTGAACAGATGTGGGCACAGCGAAAATCCCTTATCCATTTTAAATCTAACTAATATGTAGAAACGTAGAAGTTAATGACAACATGGTTTATATATTAAGTGACAACAGTAAAAAAAGAAATCCTAGTTAAACCAATAAAGCAGGCACTTACGCGATGGTGATCTCAGAGGAGGTGTTGTGGTCCAGGCTGAAGGGGCGACACTGCAAGACCTCAAAGCCAAATCCCTGACACTTATATCCATTAATATTCATTGACATGACTGTCAGAGGAAGCTCTCCTGCATTCTCCACCTTGAAACTCTTTCTGATGGCGAAAAGTGGCTTGTTGGTACGCAGGCCTAGGAGTGACAAGCAGTAACGTTTAAGTTTTGTGTGTTTGATTGCCTTATCTTTCTGTTTAAAGTGTACCAACACACTTTATTACCTAACATGTAATGATATTGAGTTTAACCGTTAATCTCACCATCACGACACTCCATTAGAGTTGATTGAGGAACATTGAAGCGCAGAGAGGCTCCTGGGCCGGGCAGTTTGCCTCCGACTCTCAGCAGCTCTTTGGCCCCGTGGCCCTGCACCGTCATCATGTCAAACACTGTCAGGTTGTTCCTGAAACACGGTTAAAAAGAGACAAACAAAGACAATGTTTCACAAAACTAACATTGCACTCAACATGCTTGGTAAAAACATGCTTCAGTAACAAAATGTGTTCCTGATATCACAATAAAGGGCCAACTAAGTCCAACTACTATTTCATTTTTTGTTGTTGGATTTATTCAGATTTTCACCCTGTAATAAAATAAAAATGAATACATAAAGTAATTCCTGTGATACACACTGCATTTTAGCAGGAAAGCGGATGCCTAAAATTGGTAGGCAATAGGCCCTTTTCAAGGACAGCATTTTAACATGTTTATCACAGTGGGAAAAACACAGCTGTAAATAATAAAAAATGAATGATGTCATGAATGTCATTTTTTCCTGAATTCCATTTAGCTGCTTTGAGTTTAAGGTCCTGGTATTGTGCATGCTGTCTCACTAGCTAAGTTTCCATCCACTTGTCAATCGAATTATCTAGTTCGGTAAAAAAACTCATGCGAATAAAGCTGGTGAAAGTGTGTTTCCATCCAACGGCTTTAAAGCGAATACAAACCTGTGCGTAATGACGTCACATGCTGTTTTGCGATCACATTGGTATATTGAATTGATTTTAGACATTTTAAGGTGTTTCCATTCATTTTCGCACTGAATCGCACAACATTCAAGCTGACTTTTGCGAACAAAGTTTTGCTAGACAAAATGGATCATGCCATCTACCAACAAATGATCAATATTGCACAAGTTGTAATAGTGCTTATGTGCCAGCTGATAGCGACATATCAAGCTATAATAAGAAAACAACGACGCTATCAACACATTGCTATGATGATGCAGATGCAGATGACGACAATGGAGGCGGCCTGTGGTGTGGGAACGACAGCGCTCCAAACTGTTCACGGAAACCCTTTGGTTGAAGCATTTTCGGATGACCAAGACAACATATGACCTGTTGTATAATTTTTTTGGCCCGTCCCTTTCCCCAGATGTCGCAAGCTATCGCCCTCCGGTTCCAACCGAGAAGCGTATCACCATTGCGCTCTACAAACTGGCTACATGCGCAGAGTACAGAGTGGTATGCGAAACGTTTGGAGTCAGCAAAACCACCGTGTACCGGTGTGTTTACGCCGTGTGCAATGCCATACGAACGAGGATGATGCGAAGGTATATATACCTACCTGGAGTGGATGAGGCGCATGATATCTCACTGCGTAACTCCAGAGCGCACCTTGTGCCACAGGTGTATGGCGCAATAGACGGGACTCACGTCCCGATTAGACCCCCTGCTGAAGGCTACAGGGATTTAGTCAATAGAAAGGGCTGGCCATCAATCGTACTACAGGCTGTGGTAGACGATCGCTGCATCATAAGGGACATTTGTGTCCGGTAGTGCGTCTCCTTGTTCGTCCACTTCCATCTGTCTTTGTTGACACCCGCCATGTGTGCAAACAGAGCGGAAATACTGGGCGGAAATTAAAACTTCTTTGTTTTGTGGCGGGTTGCAACCATAAAATGACCTAAAACTTAATCGCAATTCATTATTTATTCGGCAAATAACGTTTCCATCAGCGTTTATCGCATAAGCCGTATATCGATCAAGATAAAATCCGATGAGACCGAACGTATTTCATTTGAGTCGATATTCATGAAATTCAATCGAATTTTACAGTTTCCATAAGGCATTTTTCATTCGATATCACTTAATTCGGATAAAAACGTGTGGATGGAAACATAGCTACTGTCATGGCTTACTGGAACGCTTGAACAGAACCATCGTTACCATTATTAGAAACACCTGTGCTTTTCCTACTATGACAAAACTTGACTATGACTTCCTGCTAAGTCAAAACATCGGCCGTGAAAAAGGTCTCCGAAATTCTCCACTATTGCGAAACATCTCTTCCAATGTTCTTCCAAAATCCTCCGCCATTATGAAACTCATCTTAAGAGTATGAATCAGTACCTGATGATGAGAATGGTAGTGGTGGGTTTGTGTTCAGAGGGAGTAAAGACCACAGCAACTTCTCTGGCCTCCCAGGGCTTCAGCAGCAGACGCAGGACACCCTCCCCTGTTATGTCCTCCACGTTCCCACCCGCCTGCACGCAAACAGAGGAGGGAGGGGGAAAAGGTTTGGAGGGAAAGCAACATCGGTAAGACTGAAGCACAACAATGACAGCGTTGTCAATGCGTTCAATGCAACACTAAAGTTTGGGAGCCAAAGATCGATGAGTAAATTAAAAGTAAGTTAAAAAAAAAGATTTAACAGTGCAACAACTTTACTTCCCAGATGTGTTCTCAGGATTTACCTTTTGGGGGGAGGCCAACAGAGAAAACTCTGTAGTGCTGATGTTGACAGAAAGGGGGCTGATATTAAACCTGCCAATCAAAACAGAGAAAAAAACAAATCAACTTGAGGGATGTGCTGGAGCAGCATGGTATACAACTCCAAACAGACTGGGAATGAATAACTCTTTGCAATATCAAACATATACTTTTGACAGCATACCATTTGTTTAGGAGATCCAAAGCCTCTAGGGGGGCTGGGTACTGGGAGAGGATTCGTATCTCTACAGAAACCACTGAAGAGGAAGGATTCTTCAGCATGAACGTCTTCACCTGGAACAAAGAACAAGTGTTTTCTTTTTGCTGCAGACAAATGTCACTTATTGGGAGTACACCATGTTTAGTGACAAGTCATTAGGTGTTGCCCACCTTGCTCTCATTGATGGGTGTAGCACCAAAGTCGAGAGGAGAGGACGTCTCTACAGGGAGTCTGGGCCACCTGAGAAGACAAAAGGATTTACATGATTAATGATGTTAATGGGTGGGTAATGATGGATTACAAGACACACAATAGCATGAAAAAGAAAGCTGTGTGTTGACTGACCTGCAAGACAGTTTGTCTTTGTGGCTCTGCCATCGAGAACAGAGCTCAGCAGCTAGTTTGTCGTCTATGGCCCAAGACGAGGGGGAAAACTCGGGAAGGAGGGAACGCTGCCACTCAGAACGGCCTGATATGATATTAGAGAGAATTATAAATTAATAAATGAACCATAAAAAAACTCAGATTATGACTTTTTTCTCTCACAGAGGTTTGAAGTGTCACGTCTCACCTGTTTCAGACAATCTGAGAGGGCAAGGTCGTCCACACTCTTGTTCCGCCTCAAACACGACTTCCCCCTGCTGACAGACACATCATCTATTACCACATCTGATCCTGTATAGTGGTAGACAACCCAACACACTACTGTAGCCACAATGGCTGGTATTTTACCTTTAAAGGAGAGGAGTGAAAGTAAAGGGGAATGTGCAGGGCTGTGCCCAGGCTGGTATGCAGACACAGGGTGAACCCCTGGTTGGCAGGCAAGGCCTTGCTGAGCAGCTTGAGGGACAGGACATGCCAGCAGCCCTGGGGAACTGTCAATGGAGCACTGAAGTTCATCACCTGACAGACAAGGGGCAGCAGAGACATTAGTGTCAAATCCTCGCCTGAACTTGGGATCCTTATGATAAGAGGGTGAAGTGCAGTGTGTCAGAATGCACTTGGCATTAGGTAAGAGGAAGTCTAATGATCATCATTATATCATCATGTAATCAGATCTGCTTCCTTTCATTACACAAGGCAGTGGTGCATACCTTCATTACTCCCTGCAGCTTCTGTGAAAGGCTGGCATTCTTCACAGTGATGGGCAGGAGGGAGTTTGTCAGCCACAGATCCAACTGGTCTGCATCTCTTTGCTTCACCTGGAACAGGCTGAACAAATCCCCCATGGTCCTTCTGCAGAAGGAAACAACGGAATGACAAAATACTATGTTATTGTATGGGGGCAGCAGTAGTTCAGTCTGTGGGAACCAGAGGGTCGCGGGTTCAAGTCCCCGTGCAGAACAAGTATGGAGTGCGGATTGGGTAGCCGGAGAGGTGCCAGTTAGCGCTGTTGAGGTGCACTTGAGCAAGGCAGCAAACCCTTCCCAACTGCTCAGGTCACCTGTCCATGGGCAGCCCCCATTGCTCTGCCTATGTGTATGTGCATGTGTTTCGGGCCTGTGTGTGTAATGTGTAAAATAACAGAGTGAAAAAATTGAATTTCCCCCTTGAGGGACTAATAAAGGTATGCTTTTTTTTCTAATTATCCAGTATCACATGTTAATGACACTTCATGAGCCTTTCATCAATGTCTGTAATGGACAACAGAGACAATAGAAATGTGTACTTCCAGGTGCTTGTCGCTAACTACAGCCAGTGTTTTCAAACAAAGGGACGCTTTGCTTAATTCTAATGGTTTCTTTGGGCAACTTGAGTGTAAAATGGCAAAGGTCACAACATTTACCTGTGTGTGATATGCAGTCCAGGGAAGCTGTAGGCTGTCCGGTTTCCCAGAATTTTCAAACTGATATGATTCATGCATTTCCCTCCGTTGCCTGGCAATGAACCTGATATAAAAAATATTGCAGGACGTTTGGGTCAAATGCAATTGCCCTTACAAGACATTAAGTGAATTGAGAAGAAATTATTTGAATTGAAATAAGTATTCACCTCTGCAGGCAAGTGTAGCCACTTCAGTGAAGTTTTTTGCCTCTGGTCTCAGAAGAACTTGATTCAATTCCAGACTGGCCTCCACTTTTGATAGCACATGCATGTCCTGGAGAGATAAATGTCTTGTCATAGCCTATACATTTCGACCTGTAATATCTATAATATAGCAAAAGAAAGAAAAACACCTCACCTTTACATAGAGCTTCTTGTCTCCAGAATTTAACATATAAACTCCTATTTTTGGTTCCCCTGTAAAAAAAAAAAAAAAAAAACCAACAAAAACAAAACAAAAACAAATGTTCAGACAAATAAAAGCAGTGTACATATACATGTACAGTACAGGAGAAAATATGTGATCCTGATGCATGTACAAATTGACCATTTTCTGCTATTTAAAGCAGAGATGGCCCGATACCATTTTTTGCTTCCCGATACCGATTCTGATACCTGAACTTGCGTATCGGCCGATACCGAGTACCGATCCGATACCAGTGTGTCATATATTTTATAACATTTATGTCATATATGTTTTAACAACTGTATACTACTATCCCTGTATGGATGTGATATTATTTCTATCTTTGTTGTCGGTCTGGCTCAGGTTAAACTCTTTGTGAAACATGAACAAACACAAACAATGAACGGAAAAAGAACATAAATAAACTACTTTAACGTAGATTTTCTTTAGGGCTTTATTACGTGGTATCGGATCGGTGCATAAATTCCAGTACTTCCCGATACCAGCGTTTTAGGCAGTATCGGAGCCGATACCGATACTGGTACCGGTATCGGCTCATCTCTATTTTAAAGTTCTCCCCTTACATTCTTTATATGGCATTAAGAGAACTTGCTGAAACCTGCTTGCAGAGACAGATGATCTCTTGAGCAACGCTATGATACAAAGTGAAAATGAAAGATGACCTCAGCATATTCAGTCAAAGTAAACAAGGTTCAGAAGAAGGGGGAAAGCAGGCACATACAATTTCAGAGAGCCTCATTAAGTCTACCTCTAACATCAAAATATGAACACTATTTTAACTTTTGCTTCAATAGAGGTCCACCACAGAAATTTGTCCAAAAGACAAGACATTTTCTGAGGTCATTTGAGTGGAGTCTGAAGAAAAAGCAGTACACTAGTGTCAGTCACTATCGAGCTGTGCGGTATATTTAAGTGACACTGTGCAGTGCTGTCACATTACCACAGCTCATTTGTCTGCAGACATTGGGTCAGACAGGTCAAACAAACCCACCTACGGCAGCCTGTCCAGCAGCGGGGGCCATCAGCAACACCAAAATGTGCTCAATGACGTAAGGCTTGAGCTTGTCCAGGTCAGTGGGCCGGTCATCACGTGCTGACAGATTAATCTGCAGACTGAGGCGCTCTTCACTCTCGAGACAAGACCCCTGGGACGGGACAGGAAAGACATACCAGTCACGCATCAAACAGAAGGACAAGCTTGATAACAATGAGGAGTAATTTGAGAACTTTAGTAAAGAGGAACAGAAACTAACAAAGATAAAAGACAAACAAAAAAGGGCAATTTGGATGTCAAGAGACAGAATGTATGATTTTTAAAAATGAATAAGTTGCTGAGGTGACGGTTGAAAGAAAACAAATGGTAATGGGTAATGGAAAAGTGAATTATTTTCTTCCCTCTGATAGACAGAGTAACCACTTATTTGCTATACAGTGACAGGCAGAAACAAGCAGGTAGTAACTTACTACTACTCCTAACCCTCCACCCCACCCTCTTGTAGCTGATAAGTCAGTACTGGTGCAAATCTCACTGCAAACCAGGGCTGGTCTCAGGGGGCGAATCAGGACTTGGCGATCTGTAGACAGAAGCCCTGCCTTGGTGCCATGGGGGCTCAATGATGCAATAGCAAACCTAATCCCTTGAAACCAAGCCTACTGCTAACTTCCCGTAACGCTCATCTAATCTGTGAGCAGTATTGACACTGACCAAAACCCAGTTCCTGATTATGCTAGCAAAGTCTTAAAAAAGGAACGGAGGAGCAGGTGTTGTTCTTGGATATGAGCCACAGGGAAACTCATGCAACAGAACGCCAGGCTGATTTCAGTTTGCATAATTATGACATCATAGTAAGGTTGTCTGCAACTGCCTCTTGCATCATGCGTATTGTGCCACATGAGCAATGCGTCAATTACAGTCTCTTGAGAAGGCAATTAAAAGTCTGGCAAGAGATCTCGCCCTCCTCAGGGGTTCTGGAGGAAACAGAAGGCGCTCTGATGACAAGCCCGGCTGTCTGTTTAAGTCTTAGACTAGCTGGCCTTCTGCTCAGAGGAGTGGGCGTGACGAGAGGAGAGAGAAAGACTCACTACTCACTGCAAAGCAGGAACACGCTAAAAATGATGAAAGATCATACATCACAAAAAGTACTTGGTTAATTGCGCTCCTTTCTACTTCTGTGTTTTTCCTTAAAGTCTAACCTATGCCCTACCTTCTCATGCTCTGACTGCTTGCAAATTCAAGAATGTTTTTATTGACAAGTGTAATTCAGAGAAATTAATAAAATTTGTGTTGTTTCAAGACTGTAGAGTATCTGGGTTCCTCTCTGTCTCCATAACAGCACAACTAGTTTGAAAAGCAATTGTGATCCTGTATGCATTTTACACACAGGTGTGATGTGGAAACTTAAAACCTCTGGTTTGTATACACTGAGATTTGATTTTACAGTGAAGGAGGAGACATATTGTGTCCAGCGGCTAAACCGTTGAAATGATAAATATTTGACTACTTGTAGGAGTAGATGTAATTTTAAGATTTTAAAGTAATTGGACCTTTTTTGGTAGAAAAACTACACAAGATACAAATACTAATTCCAAGCAGAGTATTTCACATGTCTTAGAACATGTGCAGAGGGGATTTTCAAGTACCTGAGGATTGTTAAGCAAACTCTTCGGTAAGCTGCACTCCAGGAGTAGACCCAGTATAGTGATGTTGGAGGCATCTTCCTGCAGGAGAAACAGCATGACCGAACATGCAATTATGGCATTAAAAGATTAATGTAAGCATTAAATGATATATAGAAACACCAGCAAGTTGAGTGGTCATCTTTATTTATATTTATTTAATTTATTTAAATTTATTTATTTATTTATTTATATTTATATATATATATATATATATATATATATATATATATATATATATATATATATATATATATATATATATATATATATATATATATATATATATACACACACATATATATATACACACACACACATACACACAAGGCCTTTAATCATCAGTGGCTACTACAAGGCCCCACATGACTAAACTCTAGTGGAGCTAGTCATGTACTGCACATTATTAAGATTCAATGAACACATTGTCAACTCCTGCAATCTTTAAACATGGTTTTAAACATTGTCCAGGGAATTACTAATACAAATGTTGATCATCGTGGACTTTGCAAGGGGGTATATTGTATCCACATGTATTGCATCTACATTTAAACCTGTGTAAAAGGCTGTCAAATATGACACTAAACGCTCCACACCATCAACATATATTAAAATGTCAGCAGCAGTGTCTAGTAGAAGAAGGCGCGATTGGTAACTGTGCTTTTAAAGTTGTTGCACCCTCATCTTGGTGTGAGCTACAGAGTCACTTTAAACTTGATTATTTTATTAATATGGAATATTTAAAAAACAGAATTAAGGGATATTTGACCACTCAATGTCCATGTCCTGTTACTGAACACTGCTAATTTATCGTTTGATGTAATCTTTGGTGCTGTCTTAGCCAGGACACTCTTGTAGAAAAGATTCTGAATCTCAATGGGAATATTCCTGGCAAAATAAAAAGGTAAAATAAAAAACAATAGGCACAAAGTGTGATCACACATAACACCTACTTTATAACTTTTAAAAAAATCCAACTAACAGACAACGCTTTGTGGAACAAAGTATCAGCTTAAACATTATGTGTGATTTGAGGCAGGAATGCAAAAAAGACACACAAAAAAAAAAAAACCTGACAATACGAATTTGAAACAAGTGCACCGACTTGATGATGATAAGTATACTGTACAGGTGGCGCGTGTCTTTGTTACCCATATGTTAAAACGTGGGGAGCTTGCTGAGAGGACAAACGTCTGCATTCAGCACAAGCAGCAGTCTGAGGGATTATGAGAGCTAAAGTCTCTGCACTTGGCAAGCTGACATTTTGCAACCGCCACCCCACTTCCTGTTGTGGAGGCGAGGACTTCTTTCAGATCGCTTCTCACACACTTTCAATGCAGCTCCGTGCACCAATTTGTCATTGGTTTTCATGGCTTTGAAGCGTGTACAAATGAATAATTGTACAAAGCATGTCATTTTAAATGGACAGTTTGTGGTTATACTCTGCAGGCAAACGTTTACAGTTTTGGGCAGGAAAAAAAGTGACAGCAAGAGCTTGTCAGTGTGTATCACAAAGCCTCTATTTGTTAGTATGCAGGCGTCTGTTATCAGGGCTGGCAGGAAAAGGGAAATCAGCCGTTTCCAATGATGACACGTTAGTCACTACTATGTATGGCCTGCACAAACAAACACAGAGACATTTAAATACATACCTGAGTTTGGGTCAGCTTAATGCTCTGGATGTGAGGGAATACTAGCAGACTATCCTTACTTTGGACAGACTTTAATGAATCCCGGTGAACCCCCACACCAAATACCTGGAAATGGAACAGTTAACATTTATAAAAGGATTCTCAACACCATATGCATTATATTAAGGCCAGGCAGCAAAAAGGCAAACAAAAGGAGTAGTGTTGGTTAGTGGGCCCAAACTGAACTTTTGGAGCAGTTCGTAACATGGTAGATGATGTTTGTGATTACGAATAAAGAAAAAGAATGCAAGTTCTCAATAATGTAGCTCAACAAAGAGTGTATCATTTCCCAAACAAATTCATTTGTATTCAAGTATTTTTCACTCGTTGCCTAAGGACCAACCATCAGGCGTAGTACTGAGCACAAAACACTTTTAGCTATATAAAAACGTAGGTTTATGGCACCATTATTTCAATTGTTCAGAAAAGGGAATGAAAGGAAAGATAATGACTGTACAATTAGTCGACAGATATATGTTTGAGAAAAATGCAGATCAAAGATTTGCGTTGTTGATCTCACTGGCAACATAAAAAAACAAGCGAATGACTGAAAACATTTACATGTATTTGAGGCACGTGAAGGGAGTGGCACTGTTGGAGGCAGTGCATGGGAGTCCAAGTGTCTGCGTGTCTGGGCGTGTTTGCTTGCCATTTATAAGCTACATGTGAGAAGCACTGTGGTGCATGGTTTAATGTGAGATAGGCAAAACTCACAACATAATACACACTCCTAATGTAATTGGAGAAAATCTATATAGGTAATTCGTATTTGCTTTGGTTCCAGTGCGGTTGACTAACAACTGAATTCTGTCGCAGAGGTTCAGTTTTCTCAGGCCAAACATTGTAACTGCTCCTTATGAACATGCAAAAAGCATGTTACACAAGTAAGATGAAAGTGGAAAGACATAACTATCACCAAGCAGTGACCAAAGCCTGTGAAATTGAAGAGGTCTGATAAACCCTAAAGAGGTAGCACAACCAGTTGGGGTGGAATAACAAGGCAGACTCTGGGACTGGAATCCAAGTAAGAGGATACAGCAGTTTGAAGCATGTGAATGCACATTTCTAAACTATTTTTATTATTCTCCAAAAGGTGAAGTAAAGACAAAAACGTTAACAAATGTCATAATAGCAGCTGTAAGAACAAACGCACCGGTTGTGTGAAACCTTTTCTGAACGTTTCTACTAGTTTCATGGTGATCTACTTGTACTTTTCTTTCGTTTTAGGTCCTGATCACGCAATGCGGGGTCAACACCAGTTAATATTAAACAAAAGTCAAACATGATTTTCTTTTAGCATAAACAACTGTGTTTTTGACTTCCTTTGTTTAGGAGTATGTGATTGCGGGATGAAAAGTGAAAACAAACATGGTGGATGCCAGCTATGCTATGAGCAGCATTAAACTAGCAGTCTGGTCTGGTGCTGTTTTGGATCACAAATTCTTAACGAAAAAGAAAGTTTGATATGATTGAAGTTTTATTTGTAAACTGTCATAGCAGGGACACACATTGTGGTAACACATCCAACATGTGAGCAGCTTTCACTTCACTATCTGGAGATAAAAGCTGAGGGAAAAGGACCACTTGCATTATGATGTGGGACTTCACCACTGTTTTAACAGAACATGATCTGAGTCTTTACAGCAGGAGGTGTATTGATGAAACTGACCTGGTATGACAGCAGCCCATGGGCCGATGTGTTTATAAATAATGTGTTTTCTACATTGCCCTCCTCAGACGGGAGGAAAATAAGTTTAAAAGATGCCTTCCCTCTGGGAGGGATCACCTAGGACAGAGAGCAAAACATGAGAAGTTGTTTCAGACATTTCTACAAAAGAACAAGACACACAAGTCAGAGCCAAATTAATACTTTAACATTATTACTTGTGACTATATAGTGCAGCTAAAGGTCTACAAACACTGACACACATACACTTACTCTTCTGTGAAAGAAAGGTATGTAAAAATGCCTGCTGGATGTAAACATTGACAGCAGTGTCACAGGAACTTCCTGGCTGGGGTTGTGTATATATATGGTTTCAGCTCTTGGCAGCCCCAGCAGCCTGTAAAGACAGACAGAACAGCATCATAATTAAGGGTCTCTCAACGCAGCCTTAAATATTTCATCATTTTCATCATCTAAAATGTATGTCTCGAGTCAAAACATTTAATATAAAGAAAGAAGTGAAAATTTCAGCATCAATTTGAGTACTTTTGAACACAAAATTAAAGTCCTTTGTTGTGATTTAGGCAGCCAATTTAAGGTGAGTAGTATGTCATTTTTAAAAAATAACTACACCCTTTAAATTCTACATTTTTGACATTTTTATTTGAGGTGTTCTGTCAAGCCTCGACTGGCGCATCTTTCACTTCCTGTTGGCATGTGAGAGTTTGACTTTACTTTTATTTTAAGCAACTGAAGTACATGCTCAACATTATAGAGGAGATGGTTTAAGATCTTAGGCTGGAGTGGTCTAATCAAATATCATCTACTTTTTCTTTCCAGCTATTAACCTGGTCAAGTGTGTAGTGTTTTAGATTATTTGTCACACTGCATTGTGAGTTTCTGCCTAATAAGCACAAACAAATTTTCGGACATGGGCAGGCATGATCTTTTCCTAACCACATCATAGTGCTGGGCAGTATACCGGTTTATACTGTATACCGTATTAATTTCCCGTATGATGTGAATTTTTTATATACCGTAATACGTTGCCGCAGAGAGCGCTACGGCCGAAGTAATCTGCGAGTGAATTGAGAACGGGAGCCCTGTTAACTGCGTACCTTTCTCACTCATGGTAGTAACTTCATAACACAACAATTAATAACCCACACCTAACTCTCTTTAACAGGATAAAACACCATAGCACACAACAATTAGAGACTTAAACAGAGACAAATTTACACCGCCGGAAGGCATGCTGGGTAACATTATAGCTGCTAGCTAGCCAGGTAGCATAACAGTCTGTTAAGCTGGGAGAGGCTCCGGTCGCTACTGCACATTTAAGAACAGAGAACTATCTTACAACTATTTTGTTTTGAAAGGGAAACAATGTTAAAGTTGTTTGTATGTGTATTCATTTGATTTAAGTTTATTTTACTACTTTGCAGTTTGCACAATAAAAATTGTTTAGATTCTGTAACTGTTTCATGCATTCTCCTTCATATAACGTTATTGTATAATGTTGTGGAGCCAAGCAAACCCTTTAGTAAACAAAGCTTTTAGTAACATGTTTTTGTGATATTCTATGTACTCCTGACAATAGAATAAGCCATTATAAATCTATGTAAAGGCCCAGTCAAGCAAAAGAAAGAAAATACCGTGATATACCGTGAAACCGCCAGAATCTTAAAAAATACCGTGATACAAATTTTTGGTCATACCGCCCAGCACTACCACATCATAATGCAGTCTGCTGCAGATATTGTCTGTAAAATAACTTAATAAACACCAGCAAGCCAGACAGCCAAGCATGCATACACGCTGGAACACATATAAAGTGGTGTGTCTGGTCATTTGCAGTTCACCTGGTCAATTTAACTTTCCCTTTCATACAGCTTTATTTTTGTCCTGTTTGGGTACATACATCAGCTGTATCATTGCACATATTTTAACATCTAGTAGTTTATTTTATTTTGATCTTGCTTTCCAATAGTGTTTTCCAATACTTCAAACACATGGTCTTTGGTGACATCTTCTGCATTACTTAACCCAATACGTCTGTTGAAACTGAACAGTATAAATACAACTGTTCCCACAGATCACAAAGAGAATAGGAAACCACAAACTGGCATGTGGGTATTTAATGTCATATTCTATATGGTTTGGTTCTCAACTGCAAATTTCCTGACGCAATATTTCACTCTCCAAATATTTATCCAGTAATCAGGATTGTTGGTAATTTGCCTGCTTTCTACATTCCAAATGTATGATACAAAATACTACAAAATAGAAGCTGCTTGTGACTGTTTGCTCTTAACAGGAGCAATAGGGACCATGAAATTCCCAACCCTTTTGACTGAGGTCAACCCTCTTCAGTATGTGTCTGGATGCTGGGAAAGGGAGCTTAGTGCCATACTTGGATATCCTGTCTGCTCTTTAAGGTTGAAGGGCCCCTTCCTTTATGAAATATCCCCTTGCTGTGGCATTCATCACAGGGACAGGTCACTTGCTATAGCGCCAGTCTTATTTTAACTTAAATTAAGTCAGTGGAGTTTTCCACATCACTCAAGACTGAGAGATGGCGAAATTAAGTATATTTTTTGTTATTGTAATAAAGAGTTTCATCATTTTCAGAAAGAAATGAATAACATCTATGCTTGTTAAGGCATGTCATATTAAACTAGGAAGTGAGTACAGTACTTACTGCATCCCAAACTCCAACGCTGGGGGCTGAAAATGCAAGGGCCTCCCATTCTCCCGTGTATATAGAGAGGAGCTGGTGAAGAGAAGAAAAGTACAAGAGGGACAAACATTAGGCCGAAGGACAGTACTTCTCTTTATCTCATCGGTTTCACAAAAAATTGTTTTGTATATTTTACGTACCACTGTAAAATATACCGTAAACCTAACAAAGGGACTATGAGCATGCCAGCACAGAAATTAGCTATCACACAAAGAGGGGAGGCAAGTACTGGAGGTCATGGATCATAACTTTAATGAAGCCTTTGCATATGAAAATAATGACACACTCAAATGAAGGTTGCAAATAAAAAACACATGACTCAATTGTGTCATATAACACTACATTTGACACATTGACTTGGGTTGAACAAAACATTACAAAAAAACATTATTACAAAGTACTTCATGTAATGAGGATATTTAAAGGGGCGCTATGCAGTTTTGGCCATTTCTTCGTGAAGTGAATACATGACGAATTGACTGGAACTATCATCACCTCTCGCGTGTGGATTCTCAACGTCCCGGCTGTTGCCCGGTCTTTGAGACACAGCTGTTGTCTGTTTTCTTTTTTAATCACTACATGCGGTTCACAATACACGGTTAGTTAGCGTAGTTACACACAGTGAAATTACGTGTCCTGTTTTTATTTCACGCATACTATCTGCTGGAGTGTGTGAAGCTATGGGCTGAGCTCTGTTATCTCAGAGCTGTTTGTTTTAGAGAAGAGTTGTCGGGCAAAGTGGAAGAGTGCGTGTGACAGAGGATAATGGGAGCAATGCCAGTAAAACTGTTATAGCACTTTTTTTGCAAATAGTTTAATGATCTTAAAATTGCATATTTCAACTGTTATTTTGAAAAGCTGGTTATTAATTATTTATTATTATTTAAATTAAATATTTAGTGTAGTGATGTATTAATTATATATTAAAATGTGATATTTAGTGTACACTAACAGGCCCCCCCCCCCTCCGGTCAGATGGCAGACCTACCACCTTAACTAACACATTTTCTGCAGGAAACCCTGACAAGAATAGACAGACTATATAAATACTGAAATGTAGTAAAGAGTCAATATAGTCAATATACAGTTAGTGCAGATTGTGGTCTAGATAGGGAAGTAGATCAGTAGATGTGCAAAAATTGTGTGACAACGAAGGTGGAAAGCAATAACGGTTGAGCTTGCAAGGGCAGGTGAATAGTGTAAATTAGCGTAAACAGATATGATGAGATAAGTGCAATGCAGGTGAAGATGTGCATCTGTGCAACTATGCGATGGGGCATAACAGAGATAATGGAGTAAGGGTGTGCAAAAACAGTGGATGAAAGACGGGGAACAGTTAGCACATACAGTGATAGGAGCACAGGCAGACGTGCTTTGAAGGCAGTTAGTGAGATAAGGATTTTGAGTTTCAGGGTTTTTTGTAGTTCATTCCAGTCATTTGCAGCTGAGAACTGGAAGGAGTGGCAGACTAAGGAGGTGTGGGCTTTTGGAGTGACCAAGGAGATGTAACTGCTTGAGCGAAGGCTGCGGGTGGGTAAAGCTCTAGTGACCAGTGAGCGTAGGTACAGCAGGGCTTTGCCTAGCAAGGATTTGTAAATGAGTTGATACCCGTGAGTGAGGCGTCGGGTGTGTAACGAGGGACAGCCAACTAATGCATAGAGGTTGCAATGGTGGGTGTTATAAGGGGCTCTGGTCACAAAACGTATGGCACTGTGGTAGACAACATCCATTTTTTTCAGGAGAGAGTTTGAGGCAGTTCTGTATATGACATCACTGAAATCTAGAATTGGTAAAATTGTCATTTTCACCAAAGCGAGTTTGGCAGCGTGAGTGAAGGAGGCCCTGTTGCGGAATAGGAAACCGATCCTAGACTTAAATCTAGATTGAAGGTGGTTTATGTGTTGCTGGAAGGAGAGGGAACTGTCTAAGCTGTTCAGTTAAGGTAAATTAAGTTACAAAAACTGCATAGTTCCCCTTTAAGAAAAAGGTTCCACACTTCCTAACCAACCATTAAATACTTTTAACAGCTAAATCAATAGTCAAGTCAACTTTATTGTCAATTATGCATTATGTGCCAGACATACAGAGCAATTGAAAATATGTTTCTCTCCGACCCACGGTGTATTTTGTTTTAAGGAATTTCCTTAAGCTGGGCACAACAAAATAATATCCTCATTACCAAATAACACAGTTTCAATCAAACAGGATACATTTAGTACAATGATTTGTCCCACCTCAGGCACTGTGTGCACTATGAACAGCACTATGAACACGCAATAGAAAACCATGCAGCTTGAGAAAGGATTTATTTTTAAATCAGTTATGAGTTGAATGTACTTAACCCACAACAGGCAGATATCCATGTCATATAAAGACTTCCTACTGTACACCAACAAAGCAGCTGCTACAATCTATGTTGCTTTGCACAACATGTATGGAACGCTACAAGCAACCAACCACAAGCCAAAGTTAAAACAGGAAACTCTCCTCTCCAGTAGCTACTTTTGGAGCTCCACTGTGTTTTTGTTGTGTGTGTGTGTGTGTGTGTGTGTGTGTGTGTGTGTGTGTGTGTGTGTGTGTGTGTGTGTGTGTGTGTGTGATCCTGTGATAATGAGCTTTGGGAATGGGTGCCTTGAAGCAGGGAAGCAGCAGCTGATTTGAGATTGTGCATGTATGTGTACATGAGTAAAAGCAAGATTGGACTCAGTTGACAAAAGACTCAGACAGCTGATGACCAACAGAAGGAAGGAAGTGGAAGGACTACGGTTCAAGTGTTAAAAAGTCATCTTTAAAGGAGTGCCCTGCTAGAGTCAACACTTTTGTGTGTTATTTAAAGGGTAACTTTGTTGTTTTTTTCAACCCTATGTTTGTGTCTAAGTGACAGATAGAAACAACAATCTTTGACATTGGTCCAGTATTAAACAAGATCGCTGCTGTCGGCGAACAACACTGTCAGCAAAACAAGCTACAATGCAAGTTATTGGGCAATTGTGCACCTTCCATTTACATTCACAAAAATGCTCGTTTTGCCACTGACAGGCTCAGATAGTTATTCTAAGTGTCTGACAAAACTATGGAAAGGATTTCTAAGGAGGTCGACCAAGAGTAAGATCCTTTTTTTTTTTTTTTTAAACATAAAAACATCCACGAAAATACGTTCACTAAAGACACCAGACTCCATGTAAATAAACAGTAATTTAAGCATCGTAAACTTACACTTGATTCAAAAACAAAATATGAAAAGCCCTTTTGGTCTTCCTTCAACTTTCCCAACAATCACAACTCTAGTTTTGGTTAAAATAAACACATAGTTTACTAGCCTGGTTGACACCAGACCCACTCTCAGTTGTAACTGAGAGTGGGTCTGGGCAAGGTTCATCCACAGCCCATTTCCAAAGGGACGCCGCTCAAATGCCTCTGGGCACAATTGGATAGTCCTTCAACCAATCAGACCAACGATCCGGGTGACGTAGCAACGACAGCGGCATCAACGGGTTGCTGCGCTTCGGTGGCCGTCATGTTGAATGTAAACAAAAAGCTGTTTGTCGTCGCTGCGCTATTGTCATTGTGTAAAGCCCGCCTCAATGGGTTGAAAATTGATTGGTGATTGGTGCCTCGATTTGGAAAAATTGGAAATGGGCTTGAATGGGCTCTTGGCCAGACTGACTAGCAGAGCAAATCTCAAATTTGCCAGAAGTTCGTCAGGGTTTTCCCAGGCTAATAGTTTACAGATTTACATGTGAAAATATTATGGCTCTATACATGCTAAAAGTATAGTTTTTTAAATGGAGTCTGGTGGGTTTAGCGCTAGAGATCTCAGAGCTATTTCTGGTTAAACAAAAAGGTCTTAAAGTGCTCATATTATGCTCATTTTCAGGTTCATAATTGTATTTAGAGGTTGTACCAGAATAGGTTTATGTGGTTTAATTTTCAGAAAACACCATATATTTGTTGTACTGCACATTGCTGCAGCTCCTCTTTTCACCCTGTGTGATGAGCTCTCTGTTTTAGCTACAGAGTGAGGCATCTCACTTCTGTACCATCTTTGTTGGGATTCGCACATGTGCAGTAAGTACTGCTAGCTAGTCAGTTGCAGAGTATGAGGGAGTGCCACGCTGGCAGCTAGGCGAGCATTATAACGTCAGGGTTTCCCGTAGCACTTTGCAGCTCGGGCGGCCCGCCTAAGCTGGGGAATCCTACCGCCTTAACTAGGTCGTCAAAAAAAAAAAAAAAAATCCGCTGCACAAAAGGCCGTCAAGTGTATCTCGGACAATAGCGCGGATATGTTTCTCTGTCCCGTTCTTCACATCAGTGAGGCTTTCTTCTCTTGTTTCAACAACGTGAATACATGACGAAGTGACTAGAACTATCCATCACCTCTCGCAAGTGGTTTCGCAATGTCCCGGCTGTTGCCCGGTCTTTGAGACACAGCTGTTGTCCGTTTACTACACGCGGTTCACAATACACGGTTAGTTAGCGTAGTTACACACAGTGAAATTACGTGTCCTGTTTTTATTTCACGCATACTATCTGCTGGAGTGTGTGAAGCTGGAGTGTGTGAAGCTGGAGTGTGTGAAGCTATGGGCTGAGCTCTGTTATCTCAGAGCAGTTTTGGAGAAGAGTTGTCAGGAGAAGTGGAAGAGTGCGTGTCACGGAGGATAATGGGAGCAATGCCAGTAAAATTGTTATAGCACTTTTTTTGAAAATTGTTTAATGAGCTTAAAATTGCTCATTGCAACTGTTATTTTGAAAAGCTGGTTATTTATTAATTATGTTATTGTTTAAATTTAATATTTAGTGTAGTGTGTAGTACAGAGTCTGCACTACAGAGATGTATTAATTATATATTACTGATGTGATGTAAAATATATATATATATATATATATATATATATATATATATATATATATATATATATATACACACACACACATACTGATGTACTACTACACCCCCCCAAAAAAATTGACGATGCACATTTGCCCTATAGGATTACATAAAAGCCCGGTCTGCGGCTACAAGTCACAACATTCTCACTTAATACAGGACCATATTTCAAAGATTGCTGTTCCCATCAGTCACTTACACACAAAACATGGGAAAATAGGGTACAGGTTAAAAAAAAGAAAAGAAAATTACCCTTTAACTCTATTCCTAAGATTCTATTCTTCAAATGAAGAACCTCTCTCTTTAAATTGCTCCAATGTCCACTGACAGCTACAACAGCCCAGAAAACACTATTGCCAAATTAAAGAAAAACAGTAGTAGCATCAATTAGACATTCCAGCCAAAACCAAAAGATATTCCGTTTACCATCACATATCACAAAGAAAAGCAGTACATCCTCACATTTGAGAAGCTAAAATGTGGAGAGAAAGTACTAAAACCATGATCAAAATATTTGTTTAATGCCTGTTGATTGACTAAATCGCTTCAGCTCTAGTCTAGCGCACCAACCAGCGTGTCCCCCGCATGTTCACCAGCACAGACACACAACAAGCCTCAACTGGTTTGATGCTTGAGAATTGGTTTGGAAAAACAATACAAATGGCCGTCTTTATACCTTTATTAAAAAGCTGAATCCTCTAAATAATTGTTCTTTTTAAAGCCATTTCAAAGAAAATGCATTAATATCAAGACAGCCAGATGGACAGACTGACTGACCAACCTTCACCATTGTTATCCCTGCTGCTCAGAAGACACCAAAACTGGGTTTTGACCATGTTAGGACTTTGAGGGAGGGGACTCAACTCTTTACACACCATCACCAGACGTTTAAGTGATTAGGAATCCTGTCAGCATTAACATCTTGGGCTGGATGACATGACCAACTAACATGGGTATTTCTAGGACATAAGGAGGTTCAGGGCTTAGCCTGGACCCATTTAACTAAACTGAATGCAATGCAAAACGGGGATTGGCTTGCCCAGCTTGTTAATAGACAGTGCATGTTTATTTTACCTGCCCAGTTTGTAGATGTTAGTTAAATAGCACCAACATTTGGCCTAATCATAACTGGCCTGGCCCCTGGATTGTAATATAGCACAGGCAGCCCACTTACTCTGACATCTCTCCATTTGTGCATGAATAGGTCCTGAGCATCTAGCATGTGTGTGTGTATTTCAGGCCTGTGTGTAGTGACTTCTAACAAACAGAGTGTAAATTGTAATTTCCACACTGGGGATCAATAAACAGTATAAATAAATTAATTAGACGTGTTTGAGCAAGAGTTCTGCTCATGTTCAAAACTTTGTGCACATTCAAAATATAACTCATCCCATCTGTGTTCTCTGAGATTTGGAGGAGTCGTGATATTTTGATGAAGTTATAATAGGCTATTACAAGAATAAAGTCACTATATTTCTGAAAATAATCCACCTGCACCATAGTATGCTGTGCAGTACGTGATTGCTCTGCTGATATGGTAGATCTCAGACCTTCTGACAGACTCAGAGCCCCGTTTGAGACTCTGGTCTCCGAATGACATAAAGTTTAGCTAGGGAAGTGGCTGTACGCTGCGCTACATCGGAGGTGAAAAACCGAAACTACGGCAGAAATACACGGAGCACATACGCCCACAGCAGAGCGCGTCCATTATAAACCTAAAGCTGCACAGACCACGGATGACACGCTGCTCATCTTTATTTTTACAGCGACAGTGGACACTAACGGGCATTTTCCACTGGGCGCGTCTCTGCTGCTTTCCGGACGCGGATAGAGATTGATCTTGGAGGTGGAAAAAAATAATGCATGACAACAAGACATCCTTTTTATCAGGACAATGCCAGAAAAGAGAAGATATGGAGTTTAATTACAAGAGTGCTTGGAGTGGAAGGTAGATACTAGTTTAATAAACACGTGATTGTTCTGTAAAGTCCTCGTAGAGACAATAAAATATGCGAGTCGGGCAGCAAGATGCTACGCTTCAGAGACGCTCCCAGTATGGTATGGCGTGTGGCGAAGGGCGGAACAAAACCGGAACACAGCCGGAACGCAGCCAGTCGAAAATGCCTGTCAGTGACGCACAGGTCTGCTTCAGAGCTTCGTGTGTTTGAGTCTGAACCGTAGACAGGAAACGTCACGTCACAGGAACTTCAAACTAAATCATTAGTATTGCGCTCCTAAACTTTGTGTTATTGGCATCAATGTATTAGACTGATTTGGCTAGGATTCCTCCGAAAATTACACCTTTCACAGCTTTCCTCACGTAGAGACGGTTGCTATGTGTTAGTAACAAAAATAACATGTTGGTCAGACCCCGCACGTAGCTGCCCGTTCTATTCGCCTCAGGAAAATAAACTGGACAAAGTTACAGTTCTACAAAAAAAAAATTTAAGAAATGCGAGTGCCTTAGAAAGACAATTTTTCTTCATTTGCATGTGCCATTCTGGGGCTTTTTTTATTCTATTATACTTATTTTTGTAAAAAAAATAAATAAATAAAATAAAGAGAGAAGGAGCGAGCGATCCGGGGCTATTTATAAAACATTCGGGGCTGTAGCCGGGGACGCCCAGGCCTAATAACGCCCTCTGCCAACTAACATCTGATCGCAGTAGTATACTGCTTTTAAACAGTATTTCCTAATCAAGTTTAGTTTATTTACATAACACAAACTCCATAACAAATTACACTTGAAGTGCAAAATGTTTCTCATCAGATTTTCTGAACGAAAAAAATGACAAAACGCCTGTTGTGCCTTTAGTAACAGAAAACGCACAACGTGCAGGCTTAGTCTTGCAAGCTTGCAGGTTTTCAACACACTTGCGAACATTAGTAATAAAGAATTTTGTAAGAAATGAAAAGCTCACCCTGAGGCAACTCACGTTTTTACACAACTACTACCTCGATTAAGTCTGCGTTCTTCCTGATGTTAACCCTGTCTTTACATATCTAGACCAACATTTTAGTTTTGTACCTTTGTCTCATAAAAGCTAAATTTGATTATTCTTATGGAGCATTTTACAGTTTCTAGCATGAATATAAACGATTGCTGACACATTCTCCCGATGCTGGGACATGTCTCATGAAGCAACTCCTAATAACTGGAAGGAAGCAGCTGTGGGATTTGCAAGACTCTAAAGGTTAAACAATGAATCAATTGTTGGACCAAGCAAAAACACCAGGACTCCCTGTCAAGCTGCTTTAACATCCCATTCTCAAAAAAAAAAAAAGATGAATAACATAAGCATCATGTCCAAAACAATCCCAATGATGAACATGAATACGTACCAATGAAAAGTACAGGACAAGGTTATATATTTAATGCAAATGTTCTGAGTGGGTAGTTTCCTGTTAAGAAAGCAATCCAATTTGCTAATCTCATTTACAATATTTGTGGTGGTTTCCAGCCCAGTGTAAATGTTCCAAAAGTGTTAATGTTAAATGTTACTGTGCAGGATATCAGACTGATCTCAGTTCAGTCTGGTCTGACAGTGGTGTACAGATGTATGTTCATGTATCTTCTGTTTTGGTAATGTGGTTAGTGTTTAACAGGACACTGTTTGTAGTCCGCTGCTGGGAGACAAAATTACAAACTTGACATATTGTACTGTTGTAAAAAAAAAATGGTTGCATCAAGCTCAATTAATTATGTAAGATGATGTACACTACCACAGGTTAAGGGACATTTTAACTAGTGGTGATGTAGATTTCAGATACGTTATTTCTGCTAAAAATGGCAACAGTTTGCTGGTTGTCTTTTACATAGATAACTTGCCTGTGCCAATGCTCTACTGAACTAGATCCCTTTCTATGCAGCAGCTCTGTCTATGTAGTCAATTGACAAGGATGCAAAATCAAAGGAAAGAAATGAAAAGTACGGTGGCCGACAGGGGCAAACGCACTGCAACTTGATGAAACACATGCAAACAGACAAAACACAATCAATTTAAGAAAACATCTGAATTAATTTAACAACACATGTGCAGCCCCTCATCTCCAAAAGAAATCACATTTTTAATGTTGGCACCCACCCACACCAATACATGCACACAAATTTGATTATGATCAGAGCAATGTAATTCAGATTATTGCAGAATTAATAAACAGCACCTTCTCCATGGTATCTCAGTGAATTAAGTTTTACTGATTAACACACACATAGATCACACAAGCATGTTTGAGAGGGATACATTGACACCATCTAGCTCTTGTTCCCTTAAGGACTGAATGGAAGAAAAAAAAAAAAAAAACCTTCATTGTCCTTTTTATTTTATAATGCTGATAACATGATTCACCGTGGGCTAGAGAGACCTGATCAGAGATTAGCCTTCTTTTATTTAACTTTAACTTTTCTATGTACTTAAAACCACACTGCTGTCAAATGGGTGACATTAGTTGTAGACAGATATTGCAACCTATTGTCACTAACAATAATACCCCTTTCCCACTGGCAAAAAAAAGCCCACTTGCACCGACTAACATCTGGCTTTTGTCTGCAATGGGAAAGGTTACATACATCAGTCCTGGGACAAATGACTACGAGCTGGCTCTGCTATTCTCCAAAAGACATATGCTACTCCTACAACATAGAGTTAGTGCAGTACTAACAGTACTAACAGTAGAAAGCAGCATGGAGGATAGTTAAAACGTCACAGTTACTTCTTTTATACATCGGTTACTTATTCTCTTTCTAACTCAGTGCCAACTAATTTAATGTTTGAGCGCTGCTTAGGCAGAGACGGACGGAATTTGTGGCCGGGATTGAGTTATTGATGAAGCACATGACAGTATCGCTCGGAAAAGGGTTTCCATCGCTGCCGATCGGAGCTGGAGCCGATAAATACTCATATCTACTGCAGAGTCACTTGTCCTGGGAGTGAATGCAGATTGTAACTTCCCCACTGTAGACAAAAGCTAGATGTTAGTGGTTGTAGGTGGGTTTTTGGCCAGTGAGAAAAGGGTACGAGTGAGATAATGACAGTGAATGCAGAGCGAGTAAACTGAGCGGAGGAGTTTATTAGTGAGTTTACAGCTTTGTCCACTCTATCAGACAGCTGTAGCAGAAAAAAAAAACCTGCACACACTAATTTGGGTGGAAAAAGGGTATTATATATTATTATATCTGCCTTTCACTTTTAACACACACACACAAACTCTTAACAAGTTCTAGCCATTCATTCACCTGCTTTTAAGAACTGCCCCGTGGTTTACCACCTGTGAAATTACAATGTTTCACTTTCTTCTTTCCTCCTGCTGTGGATTAAGCCCATGATAAGAAGTGAAATTCTACAACACAAAGAACAAATAAGCTGGCAGTGGTGTTTGACTTGATAAGAGGGACACTCTATACTCTATTACAAAACTGATTCCTTCTCATGCTCTCTGCAGTTATAATTGTAAATTCACAACATGTCAAACATAACTTTAAACTGGGTTAGTCAGAGCTAAAATGCTGTGTGTGTGGGTGAGCATATGAGGGGTCAAATGTGAAGGGGAAATTAAATGTTGGGTGATGGCAGAAAGTTGATATAGATTGGGACTTGTATGAAATCTAATGTCAGCAGTTTCAATATCAAATAGCCATTTATCTAATTAAAAAGCAGCTTAATAATAATGATCTGGAATAAAAGGCAGCGTGCAATGTGCATACGGGGTGTCACGGTGTAAAACTACTTAGTTTCAATATGAAAAAGCCAGATTTAATGTTAAAAAGTAAACTGGTGAACTATAGTTAGTTGTGCCAGGTTCCTGTGAGCTTCTTTAAAGGCAGAGGAGGGATTTACCTTGTAATATGTATTAGTAACTTAGAATTTTCTCTGAATTCAACAGCAGCTGGCCATACAGAAAAAGTCAGCCTCTCAACAAGCATGCCACTGAGCTGTAGTCCAAGTGTTCTGTCCACAGCACAAAAATAACAAGTTATGTTTGGCGCTATTTGATCCCCTGGATCTAACTCAAATAAAGTCAATGTTAGCAGTGACCTGAGCCATGGGGAGAGGGGAGAGGTTAGGACCAGTGGAGAGTTTAGGTCAACTGGTGTTCACAAGCATTTGTAGAAGACACAGAAACAATAAATGTAACAGTGAAATTAAAACCCTGTGGGCCACAGTATTAACACTATACTGTAGTAAAAAGAATGTTCGTGCCAGGAAGATTTTTTTTAACTCAACAGAATGACGTAGCATGGGTATTATGAGAAGTGATTGTGGTGGAGATTAAACTAAAAATAAAAAAGATAAAAAAGACAAGGAGAAGGACCAGGACATTTCGACACAAGACCGTATACAGACAACGATATCATTAACCTATGTATCTGCAGCCTGCTTTGCTCTTTAGGCTGGGCAGGAGTGATGGCAGGCTTGCCAAGTGCCTGATAACCCTGGCACGAGAGGCCTCACAGCCCACAGTTCGAGGTCATCCAGCACTACGAGGCCTTCTTTGCCTCTCACTTCCCTAGACTTCAAAATAGCCATACTCCCACACTGTTCAGCAACAGTTGGCTGCATGTGAACCAGATTAACATTATATCAACACTTAATGTAACAGTAAATGCTTGCTCTTGGGGGGGAATTGTTGAGTGTGGTCTAGACCTAATCTGTAAAATGTCCTGAGAAAACTTCTGTTATGACATGACACTATGAATATAATTGAATGCTTTAAAGGAGTACTCCAGCGATTTAGTGCACTTTCATAATGTTGGGGTCAAAAAAAGGTCAAAATCGAAGCAGCAGGCCTCAAAATCCGGACTTTTTAGCACTTTTCACACAAGATTTTTGTAATAGTGCCACAGTGTATGTCTGCATTGCTTATTCACACTTAACCAAGCAACGGCAGCACAATGCCGACCCAGTGTGTGATTTCACATAACATGCTGGCATTCCGGGAGCAAAAGGGGCATGACGTGTAACACAACAGCGTCGGCGTCTAGTGTGTGCGAGGCAGTCCGCACCGTTGAGCAACCTTGCAAACCTGACAGGACCCAGACATCGGCAACTTTATGCATTTTGTCCCCAACAGCTTTGGCCCCCGATTCCGTCTCCGTAACTTTCACACAGATGACGAGGCGGCTTACAGTAAGGCACATCAGTCCTGCCTTGAACAGGCTGTGTGAAAGGGGCTTTAGCCTCTAGTATGGGTCAAGCTCCAAAAACACTGAATCTTTCCATTTCCCATAATGCAACTTAATAGCATATTTTCATTTGATTGACCCCCTGGCTGGTAAACAACCACATAGCCCAAGTTTGAAATGCAGGCTTTCTGATATAGATTTTTAGTCTCCATGCCCAAGTTGGGATAATCTATTATTCAGACTGACTCAGTCTTGGGGCTCCTACATACAGTTGCAACTAGGCTGCATTAGCACTCGTCTTTGAATTTAGGCATCAAACTCATTTCGTACTATTGCCACAACTGCATGATTCTCTCATGTTGGGTTATATAATATCATAAGGTACCACCATTAAAATCATGCAAAGTAATACAAACAACTTGCACAGACAAGTCAGCCAAACTGTTTGTAATTTGTTACTTCCAACTTCTAAGCCAGGAACACTTGAGTGGGGGAAACATACAGTATGTAGCCCAGTTTAGGTATATGACGGGCTATGACATTGCTTCTCTAAATAAAAAAGATAAACAAGGAGCAGAAGCAAGCACAAATGTAATGTGTGACTTAAAAAATATATATTCAACATTAATAATGAGGACAAACAAAGACACTCTGTTTCTGAGCAAGCTATTACTAAATAATAGTTGATATTTTGCTATAACAATTTTCAAAGAATTTTCTGCGAGAACAAAAACAGCTGGGAAAGACAGACCGACCCTCCTTTTTCTTTCAAGGAGTTCTAAAATTAGCCAGGAATTTGGTTCCGTGCCTCTCTAACACACGCCCCCAGAACTCTCTTCGTCACACACCCCCTCACTCACCAACAGAAACAACACAGCCTGCATACAGGGAAAGACTTTTAAAAGCCTTTTTAGAAACCTTCAGTCCTATTGAACTGAAACCACCTCATCATTTGTCTGTGTGAATGCAAAAACATGTCACCCCATAGCTACAGTTTAATTCTGCATATCAAATAAACCCCTTAACAGTGCTATACTATAGTTTGTGGAATATGTTCACATTACATTAAAACTTCTTGTATGTAGTATAGCACATAGTCATTCTCTGGTGATGCAGAGGTAGGCTTGTTTTTCCACTGGGCTGTTCACAAAGCAAACCCACAACCCTGCTTTGTATTCTGTGTCTTACAGTGTAATTATAGTCTACACTAAACATGAGAAAACACTTCAGTATGATGCAATCTGTATGCTGGTTTGGGGTTTGTTGGTAATAATGTGGCTTGGTGCAAAGTCTCGACATATTCACAAGTGCCACTCATGAACAGGTGGAAACCTTTCATTAACTTCATACAACTGATTCTTTTAAACTGCTGAATGTATGTGTGACTTTCTCTGACCACTGTTTGAACTGGCAATGTGGGATGGTTTAAATCAATCTATTACGTCTTTTCATTTAGGGTTGCTGAAGGTGTAATGCATTACAAATGTGTAAAAAGAAATAGCCCACAGAAGAGCCATTTCATGCTGTTCTCACAGAAAATAAACTAAAAAAAAAACCATACCTGTCTTCCAGTGGAAGACCATCTTTTCTTCGTTCCTTCTCCACCTGAAAAGGAAATTTAAAAAAATGCACTTTAGTCAATATGGTCAAAACAGCAAACAGTAACCCATTTATTCTACATTCACACTGTGGCCTAGAAAGAACCACATCAGGAGGCTCTGTGGGATGAAAGTCTACTGGTATGGCAAACTGCCTTCTGCCTACTATGATGATATTCTTAATCAAGGAGGTTTGATGCACGTTGGTACACCACCAACTGCCCTGATAAGCTTCACGGTGCATGTGCGTCTTAGGTTTTATTTTTTGCATAAATAATGATTTCACTGTGAATAAACCAGGAAATCCAAGCAGTAAACTGGAATAGCTGTGGGAAACTAAAACTGGCATTACATCTTTTCCACCCTGACTCCAAGGGTTAGACAGCAGGCAGCAAATTCTGCCAGTGTTGGCAGAGTATACTGTAGTTCTCAGAATAAAACCTCCAGTTTGTTGTACATGTTCTCACACTGTGCATGCAGGATTTCTGAATGACCACAGCATCTCTGAAGATCAATGGCAACACAAAAAAAAATTGTTGTAATTGGTAATCCGGCTAGATAATGTTGTTCTGACAATCCTCATTTTTCTTGATCTCAGAGAGGCACGTTTTACACAACGTACAGTATCTTCTACACACTTAGTGTTATTTATCCATTAACTAATGATCAAGTTGTGTGTTGGATATTATGCTGTGAAGACAAGAATAATTCCCTCAGGATTAACAAAGTATCTGTACATCCCACAGATCATTTCAATGCTCTTCTTACGGTGGTGGAAAAGTCTAAATTATCGAAACGAAAAAACACATCAACAAAGTCCTTACATTTTTCCTTTCTCTTACTTTGTAGCACTAATAATGTGTTTCCCCCAAAGTACAGAGTAACCTTTGCGACATTCACAAATCATGTAACTTCAATTATTGGGAAAAATCAAGTTACGCTGAACCATGTGCAAACTTCAAACTATTGCCTCACTAGATTACACTGTGCATGTCTGGAGGGCAAATATGACCAGCAGTGCACAAGTTTTATTGTAGCCGATTTGTGTGATAATGGTATTTAATCTTTCTTCCGCAGTTTAATAAATAAGTCTGCAAAATGAGGCTCAGTTTCACAATAACCTGAGAAAATACAGCACAACATTTCACACGGCAGCAGTACTGCATTAAAACTGCATGAAAACAGTTTCCATAGGAACAATCGGGGCTTTAAGGCTACATCATGGCTTCATGGATACAGAGTTGTCAGAGTAATGTTTCTATGGAGGTAGCAACTAGGCTACCCCTTAAATGTCGTTAGTTATATTAAGCCACTGCAGGAATTACTGCAATAAAAAAACAGGACTGGTTTATGGCAATATTGGATTTACAGGATTTTTAATAGGATTCTTTCATCAATGTGATATGGCATTATAATTCATCAGCCTTATCATTTGCTGGATAATCAAAAAGCAGACATTCCTATTTATAGTTGTGATCAGGGTGGGAAATTAACACCCAATGACGGGTACTTTTTCAAAGTGGCGGGTGACTTTGCCTTGTATACCATCCACAGTGGCGGGTGGATTGTAAAACATTCCTTGTAAGGGATTGGACAGCTTTTGTCAAAGAATGCTGTTGCTAAGAAACATTGCACAATGCTTATAGGAGTCGCGTTACGTTTTTACAGAAGCTCCCGCAAAATCAGGCATTTTGGGCCGCAACAATCTCAAAAAAAGGCCGCAAAATCCTGGAGGGACTGTTTAATGATATGTTACTGAGAGATGAGTCAATATTTTTTTTGTTCATTAAATATGTAGGCCTACAATTACTGTAGAATATGACCAAACACAATTTTACCATGGTCTTGCAGGCTTTTTTTCACATCACTTTTTATTTGCCTATATTAATAAAATATGTATTAACAATAAAAAATAATGTATTGAAGCAATTCAAAATATGCTAGTGCACTCTTTTATAAATTTGAATTCCGTAAAAAGTGGCTGGTAAAAAATATAAATGGCTTGTACAATGGAGCATCCACCAGCCACAGTGGCTGGTGGGCAAAAAAGTTAATTTCCCACCCTGGTTGTGATCTATTAACAGTTTATCAAGTAAATAAATCATATATACTGCAATATAAAAAAAAAATGATATAACAACAGATTCTATCCACAATCGCACATGAGCCGTTGTCTAAACATGGCAAAGGTTACATGCTGCAGCTTGAACAGTTTTAACTGATGTATCCTCGTGTTATTCTGTATCATATCCTACAACGACCCCAGCACCATTGAAGCTTGGCGATTTAATGGCTTAAGTCAACGAGACAAAACTGATTTTTCACAACAGATGACAGAACACAGGCTGTTGCAGCAGGTGACATTAAAGCACAATGAATATTCAAAAGCAGTACCATTTGTTTATGATTTGGATTCTAGTTGCAGGGACTTTAAGATGAATGCAGGGATTTAAAACACGTGACAACGGCCTGTATACAAAACACAAAAAGGCAGATGAAAAAGTTAAAACCTTGAACTAATCTAATAATCACTAGGCAGCCAATCCGAACATATGATCCTTAGTCAAATCCAAAACACAGGTCAATGTTTACAAAACAGTAAGAGGTATGAGATGAAGTAGGCAAAGATTACAAGTTCTAGTTATGCACACGACACCTGTTCCACTATGATCTCTGCTGCCCAAATTTTAGGGGTGAAAAACAAAAACAAGAATAAAAATCGCAAGTATCATCATTTTTTTGCAGACAATTTTTAAAATGGATTCTTTCCCCTAGAATCGATATTTTTTCTTCTTCTTGTTATCTATGATTCACCTAAATGTTTTCCGTTTATATGGGACCGCCAACGCCGACTACATCTTATCCGCTTCCACCAAAACAGACTGAAAGCAGAAAATACATGTTATGTGCTTCTTTACAAATTAAATAAATGTCTGTCTGACTGGTGATGTGCATTCTTTTTAGAAAACACTTAAGTTTTTAGAAATGTCTCATGATATATTGTCTCTAAGTGTATTATTCAACTTTTGTTTTTGTTGAAGAAGGAAAAGGAAATCGCTTCTAGAATCGCAATAAATAAAAATCGCAATACAAATCGAATTGGCACCAATGTATCGTGAAAGAATATAATCGGGACAAAAGCATATTGTCCTAGACCTACCAAATTGTATATCTGGTTTGTAAGTATAATGGCACAGGACACTGTATCTCCTGCATCACCACTTCAATGTGCCTGCAGCAACAAACGCCACACTACTTAAGCAGCTGACCACCAGCAGCACTGGCATATAGATGAAAGACATCCATGTCAAGCTCTATTTCACATAGTGCATGTAACAGAGACAGTCACTTCATTCACTGCTGCCTATCTAAACATGACACCTAACAATGTCAACAATTCTACCATCTGGTCTGCAAGGTAGAAATGAGTGGAAAAAAACATGTCCAAACACTAACAAACACTTTTCCCCTTTATTTAAACCTTCTTCTTTTTCTTTTGTTTTTTAATCTATCCAACAAATAAGAATTATCTTCAGTGTTGTATGTTGCACGTCTATGGTAGTTGCTCCAGTTTTCAGATTGCAAAATAAGCATTTCAAAAAAACGTTGGGCAACTTTTGTGAGAGGACAAACCTGCTTTTATTTATTTTATATCAAATTTCACAAAAGCCTACCATTCATCTTTGAAAAACAGACTTTACTGTATCAAAACTACTTTGGTGTAATGTGCATCGTTTTTACTTATTTTGGAGGGAACCAAATTGTCAAAGCTATTCACATCTGTTTACATAGGACTGCAGACAATGCCCCCCCCCCCCCACCCCCCAGGTAACATGACAGTCAGCTGGTGACCTCATGACAGGCAGTAAGCACTGAACTCCTGTTTGTTTTTAGGTCTTGCTCCATGATTACATAATCATCACAACTGCCTATTTGAAAATGTTTAAGAAATTGTAACTCAGATCCTGCATAACAAAAACCATATATGCAGACTACAGAAGCAGGACAATTATTTTAAAGCAGTACGCAGGAGGAACAGCAAAGAAGTACTCAGACAGTCTCAGTCCTAAAATGTTCTTAGTGTGTTACTGACTGAACTCCACAATGGACACTATGTACAAAAGAAAATAAGGAGGAGCCACATGGCAGGTGGCCTCCCGCTCTGTTTTTTTTTTTTACTGCAGAGTCGTGTATTGAACTGTGCAAGCTCGATAACTACATTTGCACAATATCATAACAAAATGGTCGTGTATGGTCATATTTCCTCACATAATACAATATAATATGCACAACTCAACTAACTGCAAAGTGGAGCCAAACAATTGGGATGCACTAACCACACGTGCTCATGCATCTGGCTGCATTTGTTAAGATGATCTGTGTTGTGCAAATAGATACTCTCGATTCCTCCTCCATACAAACACACAACAAGAAAGAAATTATGATTACCTGAAGTTGGACTAATGGGTCCGCATCTTCTGGTTGCCAGACCTCGACCACGCTGGTGGACATATGACTCAGAGCTTTGTGGGAGCAAGAAATACAATTATCAGCGAGGTGTTGGGTTGGAAACTGGGCAACATTGAAAAAAACAACCGATTGCGAATGCGCCTTATTTAAAGAACTGACCTGCAAACTGACCGTCTCCGTTACAATTACTGGTTATAACAAATGAATACACTGAATGATAATCACACAGACAAGTGAGGAAATGACTCTGCCTCGGCAGGCTGACAAAGGCTGTTTGCTAGCTGCTTCATTAGCTGGAAGGTTAGCTTGGTGGCTAACGAACTTGGAAAACATCTCTCCTGCTACTTCAGTACACACGGCTGTTTAACCGTGTAGAGTTATCTTACAGCAATATGTAGCTTTACTACAGAGCCACTAATAACCGTTAAGTGCCCCTTTAAAGCCCCGGTAATACGTTACTTGCCTCCCTGAACAAGTTATTATGTCGCTTAACCAAACGGCAAAGGGAACTGGAAGCTAGCATGGACTAGCAGGTTGACAAAACATTAACGTTAGCTCTTCCATGTTGGTACAAATCAAAATATAATGCTCAAGTCGGCTTGTAAATGTATTCGGAACATTTTCGCTTATTTCAATTTTACAAGCTGTTTGGACAATTTAGCCTGCCATCTATTATCCAGTATAAAGGGTGCTGTCAAGTCAGTGAGCTAAATTAAGGTTTTTACATTTTTTGCAACGGTCGCGTTGTTAACTAACCTTACACCCCGAAGCGGAAGATAAAGGCGAGTACAAACCTTGTAGCTGAGCCCCTCCGTGCTGTACGCAAGGTAAAAGTATTTGTAGTATTCCTAGTAGTATATTGATCCACGTTTTCCTGTGACAGTGGCTGCCTTGTTGGAAGTCCTGAAGCCCCGCCATGCTGTCCTCTCAGCTAGCAGCCTACCTTGTGTTTCGCTGCGTTGGTTTCTTTCTCTCACCCAGCAGCAGCAGCAGCACTCCCTCTGTCCCTCCCCGCCCGCTCAAACACATTGATTGTACAATGAAGGCTGACACCACTGACACTTGCAACGAGGCTGTTTACGTGCCTGTTGCTGAAGGTAAAACAAAACAAAGGTGACAAAAAAGGCCATCATGCAAAGATATAGCTACATGTAATGTACCCTACAGTGGTGGAAAGTAAATAAATTCATTTGATCAAGTCCTGGATTGAAGTGCAGATTTGAGGTCCTGCTACTTTATATCTACTCCACTACATTTGAGGGAAATATGGCACGTTTTACTCCGCTACATTTATTTGACAATTTTAGTTACTAGTTACTTTTTACATAAGAAACATATGATATGCTTATATGATATGATGCAGTACTATAACACTAATCTACTTATTATATAGTATTTCTATCTCATGCTACTTTTACTTAGTGGTTGAATGAAACGTAAGTAATGTAATTGCGTACAATTTTGACATACTTGCACTTTCCATTCTTCGCTACTTCTATTCCACTACTTTCAGAGGGAAGTATTGTACTTTTTACACTACATTTATTTGACACTTAAGAGTCAGTGGTGGAGGAAATACTCATATCGTTTAACCCCTTAAAGAATAGCTTGTAATGTGTTTTTACTTTTAACTTACTATTACATTAGTACAAATCTATTTACCCTACTTTATAGGAACTTTGAGCAAACCTTACATTCAATAAAAAGCTATTTTTTTTGCATCAGTTTAGTGTCATATCATCTTTTGGCCTATACTTTAAGTTAAGTGAAGTCTTTAGTCGGCCCAATTATTCTATTGTTGATCTTGTGTGAGGACACGTTTTAACCAAAGAAGTCTTTAAGTGAGTGACAGTGAGAAAACTATGCACGGCCCTCTAAGAAAACTTTGACATTCAGCATGTCAAACTCATGAATCAGTTAGGATAGGTTGGGCAGGTACGGACTTGAATCACTTACTCTTCTGTGGGTGTGTCAGCCTCACCTTACAAAACTGCAACTAGGCATTTAGAATATATTTTTTTTTGCTGGATTCTAATAAGAAGCTTAGGGTTGTCACAGTCTGTTCTTACAAAATGTAAGTACAGACATTTGCATCGGCAAATCATGTAGTAACAGATTATCCTTATCAGTTGAATAACTGAACGTATGCATTGGGAAGCATTATAAACAGGAAACTGCCAACACTTTTAATCAGTTTACAGGGAGGTTTGCAAGGATTTGTAATGTTTCACATATCATTTGTCTCTTAATACTATCATTTTCAATGGCTTAGAGATACAAAAAAATAATAACATGCATTAAGAAACACTATAAATAAAAAGCAAGTCATGAAACAACAGAACAATATGTCTGCAAAGCATTCATCTACTGGAAAGAAAACTGATGAGTAAGACCAGGCGAGTACATTTGCAATTTAAATCAACAAACCCCTGACACATTGCTTGTCAACTAGGTCATTGAGTAAACATGGAACACACAACTACCTGTTTTGCATCTGGTTTGACAGAGATAAAGGGGAGGGAAAGAGAGGGAAATAAGCAGGGCAATAGTCATTCTGGACATGTCATGACAACAGTGTTACTTGTTTGTTCATACAGAAAGTGAGTGTGCAGTTTTGAAAAAAAAAAAGTGCTTTTGTGACAGATCTTGCAATGTTTCAGTGACAATTTCTAAAGTAATGAAAGCACAAAAGATAGAAGGCCTGGTGTACATACATACATTTGTACACAGCATGCCAAGTTTTAGAATCCATAAAATTGCAAACAACGGCTTTTTAACTCAAAGGGACATTTTATTTGCAGCATGAGAAAAGAGCTTCTGCAATAAGTAAATTGACTTTAAATATTTACAGCACTTGTACACATAACAAATCCTAAACATGTCCTCTGTAATTCAATTCTCCCGTCAGTCCCAGTGCACTTTTTGTGAAAAAAAAGAGGACTAGATGTTGCACAAAAGGAGTTTTTTTTCCTTTTTCTTTCAGCAAAAATAAAAGGTAGGAAAAAGAGAACAAGCATTTGATTCCAAACCGTCTGTTTAAACCATATGCATTAGATCATTGGCTGCACAGATGTGTTAAGTGTTAATTCCTTTCCATCATCATTTTGGGGCTCTCAGTTTTCATGCAAACAGGTGTCCCAAAACTCAGGCTGCTAGGTTGCGTTCATCACAGAACCCCCTCACCCTTCACAGCCACTAGTGATTGCATTTCTTTTCTGGTTGCACCAATGCAACATATCGGCTGATAAATTCCATCTGCCACAGCAAAATTACTAAAATCTGCCCTTATTCAAAGCCTACACCAGGCCATACATATGCCTTTCACGTTACTACACATAACATAAACTAGAACTGCTGAGACCAGGTATACTTGCTTCAAACTGAAAGCTTAAACACTTATTTTGCGCTTATTGTGACCATGAACTCTGGTAGAAAAGCTGGCAGTCAGTCCATGTAGTCAAAGTCTTCAGGAATCCCAAAGGCTTTATTAATGTGGCTGTCATCAAAAGAGAACTTCTTCTTTGTCCATGACTTTATGGCGAAAATATTGTCTGAAAACAGAAATCAAAATCTTTGTTTAACTAGCCAAAATACCCTAATGAACTTGCCCCTCCAGTGTTATATATAATAGATAGATAGATATATAGATATATATAGATAGCAAAGTCAGTCTAGGATTATGAGAATATTCTTGAAGTCCAAGAACAAACTTTTTTGTCTCGTTGCTCTGAAGCACTTGCCGATGTAGTTTTGGGGAAAGTTTAGTTATTTTGGCTGGAGATTTTATTATTACCTTCTGAACATTTTATTCACTAGTGACTATTTCCCACATCTGAAGATAATTTGGGCAATTAAGGCAAATCTGGTCATAGTGGAGGCTTACTATGACAAAGCTCCAATGTGTGATGCAAGTGCACCAGTATTTTTGCATAAAAATCTTGCTAAATGGTAGGTAGAGGTAGGTAGGTAGAACTGTGCGATGGAATATTAGTGTCTAGAAATATCCCTGATTGAGACTTAAAATTGCATTTCTTGGCACCTTCCCTCAAATATTAAGTAGAGGTGGAATATTTGCAAAATCTTACTATTATAGGCCTTCAATTTTTGACTATGACTTGGCCAATTAATTAGCTTTACTATAATTTAAATTTGATAAAATTATAATTTTGCTAATTATTTGATTCAATTTATAGTTATGATGAATGCATGTAATCACCACTGTCTATTTGCATTTCACTCTTACTTAAAGGCACTCTGTTGACTGCAGTATAAACTGTAAAATATTTCTTGAATTGACCTTGATAGTGAAAACAAATGCGTGTGAAAAATAGAATCTGAAAATACCTTTTTGTATACAAAAGTCATAAAAGTGTAGAATTTCAACACAAATACAATACGTACATAACCAATACACAATTAATCTGATTGTACTTCATTCAAATATCAGCTTATTCATTCTACAAATAGCCTAGATAACCTTCACCGTGGCTGTAATCAGAAATTACAATTACTTTCTTTTGCAGTTTATTACAATCTAATCTATGATTAGAAGGAACGTTTTTAGAAGTGATATATGAGACAAGCTGAAAACTGTGGATGTGTCACCCATTTAAAGAGTAAATCAAATAGTTTTCTGTAGAGTAAGGCCTGTCTTATCAAAAGCTTAAGTCAATAAAATCTGAATCATGCTATTAGTAATGTCTTTCACTTGAGTCCTGTAGGATCACTGGACTCCAGTTTTTGAAATGCAAGTGATTAACTGTGTCCGGGCTTATGAGTGAGCTTTTATGCGTGGGTGTATCTTTTTGAAAAGTAAGATCGGCTTTCATAGAACAAGTTGCAGCCACAGGCAATTCAATACATTAAGTGGGGTTGTTACTGAAGCCTGCAGGAGGCTGTTGTTAGAAGCTGAGATAATGCCAGCTACATAGCAATAAGAAGAGTGCATGTGAAAATGCAAGAAAGTAAAAAAACTAGCTGATTGGCAGAACTGACAAAATTGTGCTTTTAGATGTAACAGGATAGCTGAGAACATTACGGCTTGTACCGGTAGTACTGTGAGGAAACATTTTATGTATTTGTTTAGGAGTGTCCATCCCAGATGAGGGAAGTACAAGTCATGGAAGAGGCAGATATGACTCATGAGTATAATTATATGGAAGTAAAGCAAAAATGGGCCAACGAAAACTGACAAAGCAACTTTGTTGACCAGTTACAGGCGATGTTGACCCTCAAGAGTCAAAACACCGCAGGTCCGGCTGGTTACCATAATGCCCTAAAGTCAGCTGTCTCCAAGGTTACCACTTAGGTCAATGAATGCACACAGAGAGCCTTAGCCTAGAGTCTTAACTGCATAGAGATGGCATGCTGACCACAAATTGCTCTTACAGCTTGAGTGATAGACCTGCCACAGTTATTTGTGTACTGACTATTTAGAGGCAACTTTCTGCAGTAACTGTATTATTGATCTGGACTGAGGCTGCAACTAATGACTAGAGCTGAGAGGATCTTTAATTAATTAGCCAATCAACAAAAAATGGTTTTATTTCTTAAACAAAAATGTTAAATGTTCACTGGTTCCACCTTATGAAATGTAAGGATTTGATGGGTTTCCTTGTCATATATAATAATAAACTGAATATCTTTGGGTTTTCAACTCTCGATTGAATAAAACAAGCAAAACGCATGTATTTTTCCACTATTTACTGACAGTCATATTTTATAGACCAAACGATTAATCACTTATGTACACAAAGAAATAATCTGCAGATTAATTTACTATATAAATAATAGTTAATTGCTGCATAACTAATGATCGTTTTCAATATTGATTAATCTGCCTGAATGTTTTCCTGATTAATCAACTGTTTGGTCTATAAAACATCAGAAAAAAAGGCCAAGGTGATGTTATCCAATGTCTTCTTTTGTCTTTTGTCTGTAGTCCAAAACCCTAAATGATTCAATTTACCAAATAAATTCTCACAATTGAAAAGCTGAAACCATCACATTTGGCATTTTTGCTTGAGCAAAACTGTCAACTGGTAGAAGCCAATACGTTTCTGTGAACAATCATCGTTCATCAGCTCTTAACTTATGCACAGGGGTACCACAAGGATCAATACTTGGCCCGCTTCTGTTTAGTTTATATATTAATTATTTGCCGTTAGTTTGCCCAGATATCAAAACACCAATGTATGCGGACGACCCGTAGTATATGTGCGTGCCAAGACAAAACATCTGGCTGCTGCCAAACTCACCACAGCCATGGATCAGATCACCAATTGGCTAAATCGTTCCTACCTTCAACTTAATGTAAATAAAACTGTTGGAATGTTTTTCAAAAGACACATTGTGTCGAATATAACCATTTCAGATCAAAAACATTAGTATTGTGCCACAATTTAAGTATCTGGCCATTATTATTGATTCTAATCTTTCTTTCAAAGCACATGTTAAGAAAGTGTGCAATAGGATCAAGTTTAGCCTAGCCAATTTTAAATAAATTAGAAATGCACTAACTTGTAATGCTGCTAAATTATTTATGGATGCCATGACTTATGTCACATCTAACATATTGTCTGACAAGCTGGGGACAAACTAACAGCTCGTCACTAAAGTCACTAGCTACTCTTTACACGAACCAGAAGCCTAACCGTTCACATCATTGTATTATCCTAAATAACTGTAACCTGCTGAGCTGGGAAGATGTCATCAAATACAAAAACATCTGTCTGGTCTACAAAATTCTGCATAACACCGCTCCTTCTCCTTTTAACTCATTCATAATCCAACAACAGCAGTCAGATCACCAGAAGCACCACATGAGGTGACCTTCTAATTCCATTCAGGAAAAGCACATTTGGTCAATTATCATTTTCTGTTACGGCATTACAAAACTGGAATTCACTGCCCACCACTTTCAAAGATATACATACATATTCCACCTTTACAACACACCTTAAAACATGGCTGTCCAACAACTATAACTGCACACATTAATCAGTCAGATGTGATGTATGTTTGATGTGACAGTCATTGTTGCTGCCATTCCATCTCTGCTGCCTGCCTCCGTTATGTCTTGTATGAGCTTTCATTGTGGTTTCTGTGACTATTCTCCTTTCCCTTGTCTCCTTTGTATTGTTTTTACTGCATTAACTACTTTAATGCCTTTGCCATCATCTGTGCTTGCTTGTGTGTGCCACTTGTTTGTATGTCTTAATCACTTTTGCTTAGGCCTGCTTTCATTATAGATGTAATTTATTTTAATTTGCTAACCATTGTATTTTAGGATGCCTATTGTCAGCTGGCCTGGGACTACAGCTGAAAATTAGCCATAGAGGCTAAAGCTGCTCATTTTACTGTGCAGTTAATTAAAGGGGACTGTCCACGGCATTATAAACTAATAAACTAAACTAAAATAACTGAAATGACTAACCAATTATCAAAATAGTTGGCGATTCTTTTTCGGTTGATCAACTAATTCATTAATCAACAAATTTTTGCATCTCGATTCTAGACTTATTGAATATGTATATATTAAAAAGATTCAATGACTCACCTGTCCACCTGGAAACAGCTTCTTTTGCTACAACATTTGACTTTCCTGCAAAACAACGATTTGTGATCAGTTAGAATAAATGCAATCAATTAAAATGTTCAGGGTTTGTTTCAAGACATCAGCTCAGATCTGTGATTAAAACTTAAAGACACCTACTGAACAGCAAAGCCATTTCAAAACCGTAAAATTTGAAGTTTTGCTTAATTACGCTATGTATAACGGACTAACATCATCAGAACATCATCGTCCTTTTTTGTTGCAAATCCATACCTCATGTGTATGTTTTCTGACCCAGGCTTATGAGCAAGACTTGCATACTGTGCAATTTTAAAATAGGCCAAACAAATAGATGCCTAATGTGAAAGCCCAGCTGACAGAGAGGAACATGTTTTCTGCAACAAGTACACTGCAAGTCTATTAAATAAAAACAAAACTGCCCTAAAACACTGAACACAAGACAGAAAACATAATGGTAAAGTGGACAAAAATGAAGGTCAGCAGCAAACAATATCCTTTATGGAGGAAAGTGTAGTCAGCGATGTGATGTTTGGATAGCTACAGCCATATGAACAAGAGGTGATTTACTATAAAAATTCAGGTGGACAGTTTAGCCTACACCTTCCCTGCAGCTGTGGATAAAGTCCATCTAGAAACCTGGCACAGAACACAACAGATCTCTAACTGGATTGCTCTCAAGTATAAAGTGACCTAAAACCAGTTTGTAAAACAACAGCAGGTAACATCTAACATTAGGTTGCCAGGCACCTGGAATAACCAGTTCATAAAATAACCTTTTGCTGAATCCATATTAACTATAAACAGACCCTTATTTGCCTGCTGTGCTAAGAAGACTGGGCTGCAACATCCTAAAATCCAGCCAATATGAGCTGTTTTAGGCCAGGCTTAATTTACAGCAGGTTTGGCAGATTCCCGCCTGATTTGTCCTTTGGGAAAATCAGAAGAGCGAACTGGCCCAAAGACTTGATCAGTGGCAATGTCATTGACTGTCAGCAACAGTCATTTTGGCATTTATTGAGAATGAAAACAAGCATATATCTACATTTCATATCAACAAAAAGAAATAGCAGCGGCAAATGAGAGGGACTGAATTGAATAACTTCTGACTCCTGAAGCTGTAAATGAGTCTGCGTTAGATGAGATGACTCATTTTTTTTAATCTGTTGTCCCTTATTAATATATACAACATAATAAATATCATGCACAAAATAGTACACATGGACCTATAAATGATGCCACAGTGTAACACATGGTAGTTTGCTACAATCATACATAACAAAGGAAGTATAAGAAAGGAACGAAAGGAAAGATAATCACAAAAATTGTTTTTCTTTGGTAAACAAGTCATTTAAGAATTATAAATAATTCCAAAACCATCAATACATGCGTTTACTGTTGTGGTTTCCCCTCAATATAATTGTAAATAAGATGTGTAAATTCATGTCCAACTTTTAAACTCTGCTTGCTCATATATTGTCATACCTGCCATGCATATGCCTGTGGCTGTAATTTCTTTGAGGTGTTTTTTTTTAAACCACATTTTGACCTGGCAAATCCGACATCAGTCAAAATGTTTGTCCCTCACCACTAATATTTACAGTGGTAATTGCAGTGAACATGTGTCACTGTGCTTCTAATAGTTGTGTCTGAACAAATAGGAGTAACACTTGACACACTGATTACATTCCCCAAATGTATTCCAATTTTGGTTTCATTTGGATTTGCTCAAATGTTTGGTTTGTCTAACAGTGTACCAATGGCACAGCTTTTAGAAAGTAATGCACATATTTACCTTGGAGTATATTTCTAACTATTATTGTTGAGTGTTTATTATCCGTATTATAAAATTACTATTTATCATTCTAAATCCCATTCCTAAAAACAAAAGGCATTCATGGTTAAAACGTATGTGTCGTCATTTTGCTGCAGTGTCTCAAACAGTGGTGGAAGAAGTGCTCCGATCCTTTAATTAAAAGTAGTAATACTAAGGCTGCAACTAATGATTATTTTCATTGTCAATTAACCTGTCAATTATTTTCTTGATTAAACGATTAGATGTTTAGTCAACAAAATGTCAATAAATGGGGGGGAAATGTCGATGTGTTTCCCAAAGCCCAAGATGACAGCCTCAGATGTCTTTGTTTTGTCTACTACTCACTACTACTACTCTCACAGAGGAGAGAAGAAACTAGAAAATATTCACATTTAAGAAGCAGGAATCAGAGAATTTTGAAAAAATGACTCAAACCAATTAATCGCTTATCAAAATAGTTTGCGATTAATTTAATAGTTGACAACTAATCGATAAATCGATCAATCTTTGCAGCTCTAAGTAATACCACAAAATACTCTATAACAATTAAATGCCCTGCGCCAAAAATGTCACTTAAGTAAAATTACAGAGGTATTATTAGCTATATGTACTGTGAGCCCTTTCACCCCTGGTCTTAACAGACATTTGCTTTAAAGATGCTCTCTGAACCTCTGAATGAGAATGACATCTGCATGAACAGGTCTGAGCCCATTCTGCAAGTTCAGTCCAAGCCCCCTCAGCAGTAGACCTAACATAATGTCATACACTTGATTGTGCATCTTGATTGCTCTCAGAGCACAAATCAAGTTTCACTGGGGGGAGATGGCTATCTGTATCAAAGCTGTGCCTGTGTGCATATGGTGTAGTTAAAAAAAAAAAAGAGGAAATAATACCCGTAGGCAAGTGGAGACAGTGATGAATGTGAAAACAAAAGTACAAGAGATTGAAAGTAAGAGAACACTTATCCTTTCTCTTTCTCACTAACTAATGGGTGTATCTATTAAATGTGGCTGTATTAATGATCTGTAGTACATAGTTTAACTTTCACTATCAGACACATACAAGTTGAAGCATAACAAACAGATATACAGATATATATACAGAGAGCCTTAACTTACAGTGGAGACAGATAATACATAGGAAGGCTTTGGATTCCACATATGACCAGTATGGCTTAACATTTAATACTTTAATGTGTTATCTGCATTTCAATAGGAAAAAAGTTTTTATTTATATTTGTAAAGCTGAAAAATAAAACCAAACTTTCCTGGGGTTAGGATTGGGAATCCAACAGCTGTTGCAGTGATTAAGCCTGGCAATAAGTTTATCACAGGCCCCAGAGGCTGAGTTTCTGCAGAGGGTCTAGCAATGTGATCATGAAGTCATTTCTCTGGGACCCAAATAAAAATGTTAACAAGCATGTGACGACATTTGGGATTTTAGCATGTTGTGGCACCAAGCTAATACATTTTTTTGTATTTTTACATATCTACCATACAGCGTAGAGAATATTTAGTCGCTACACATGTGGCTGCAGCTATAGTAAAAAATAAATCTGATCCCATTGCCTTATATTCTTTTCTGGGTTACTTAAACTCTGCCTTAATCTAAATTCACTTTCCATTTACACTAGTAGAAAAATTATATAAAAAATTAGATTAGTCAGGAATTATTGGCCTGCATGTCCTTGTGATTGTCCGTAAATGAGTCCATATTTGTGTCATGTTGGAGTGGGAAAAAAACCTGCAGACGTGTGTGCAGACTAAATGCATGCTTGGTGTAACATTGGGAGGTGCAGGTAAACAGACCAGATATTTTTTATGACACCACACATGTCACATGTGTACATAAGGTAACACACCCCCTTTACCACAGGTCGGCGGTAACATGAACTCAAGGCAGTATAGGATTTTTGTAACACCAATAATAACTGTGTGCATTGTGTGGACATACTATAGAGTATACTATAGAGTGTCAATAAGTCATGACCAGTGCAGTCCCTCCAGGATTTCACGATGTCGCGATCGCCCCAATTCACGCAAATTCAACCAATCACCGCGAATTTGGTGCGACTCGCAATTTTGACCAATCACCGCAACTTTTCCGCACATTTGACCAATAACCTGAAGTTTCCCGTGACTTCAACCAATCACAGCAGTCCCATGTGCACTCTGAGAGCCAATGACCAATCGGGAGTGAGAACGGGTTGATCATTTCCTTGTTTTTGATATGAAGACGAGACGTGTGTGTGACTCATTTACCAACAAAACGTACAGCGAAAGACCGTGCAAAACATTTCAGACCGTCCGATACATTTTAACATCAATGTAGACTTTAACGATTTAAAAGTCGCGGAAGTTGCTGCCGTTTCCATCCTGGCTGTCGGCTCTCTGCAGTGAGTGGGGCTACTGCTCCGTACACCCCGCACACTGCCAATAACGCTTGCACAAACACACACACACAGACACACACACAAACAACACACACACGGTGGATGCAGGAGAAAAAGGAGATGAGACGACACGATGACCTAAATTGAGGACAGCTACACTCGTTATTGTAAGTGCAATGATAAGTTAAAGTCCGTATTATCAAACCGTATGAATGTGTGTCCCAGCCCAGGCCAGGATAGGAAAATAACTAACAATGTAAAGATCAACAAGCCACTGACAGATATGTTCAAATTTGATTGATTCAATAAATTATTATTTTTTGTCTTAAATCCACCAGCCATTTTCATATTATACCAACATTTACAGCATCCTGAGCCTTTTTGGTAAGGTTACTAGGAAAACTTTCACTGTCTCCCGCAACTTCATTGCAACAAACATACAAAAGACATCGCAACTTTTATCGCAATTTTTTTACAAAAGTTCCCGCGAAATCAGGCATTTTGGGCCGCAACAATCTCAAAAAAAGGCCACGAAATCCTGGAGGGACTGACCAGTGGCCTTGCCTTAGTCTTTTGAAAAGCTTTTAACTCCGAAACCCTTTGAGCTTAGAGGTTGGAGGTTACACAAATCATTTAGACCATCATTACATCTGACATGCACGTCTTAAGACCAGACAAGAAAAAAAATATGTCTTTGTTTCAGCAGGAAGGTTCACACCTACCATCTTGCATCAACATGTAACAGTTTGTGGTTCACGCCTAAAACTGACATGAGAATGTGTCTCACATGCACCTTGAGTGACCACTCGCGGCCAATTTTTACTTCCTCGTTCACATTAGAATTTAACAGTGAGAAACTGTGACCCTGCTGCTAAACAGACACCATGCATGTTTGTTCTCAGCAGTACGGTTCGAGACGAGGACTCCAGTGACCAGTAACTACCTGCACCACAAAGTCACGCCCCAAGTTGTGTGACACAGACAAACAAACTGTATTCCACTGTGTTTGGGAGGATTTGCATTCATACAATCAGCTATCAGCTATGGATGTAGTCAAATGTTTCCCTGGTCACCATTTAACTTGTCTAACGCAATACAATCACCAGCATGTCTTTAATGCACCTTATTTAGCGCTGTCTAAACATCCAAGACAACATTCAGTGAAATGTGTGAGGAGGGGATTTGAGGGTATAAAGTATTGTTCTATTTTTAAAGTAGTTTTTAAGTTTTTTTCCGCCCCCATCCTGCTTATGTTTTTTTTTGGCACTACGAGTAGGTGATTTTGACAGGTGGCCAAGTTCTAAGGTTATTGGAAGTTTGTCATGGTATCATTTTCATTAATGTTGCTACAGTCTGTCTGTGTTGAATGATTGATGAGTTGAATACTTCAACAGTACCAAGGTCTAATTTTTATCACTCCTTTATTTGGCAAATTGTGGGAGGTAGTGCTGAAATAGTCCAGCTCATATTGCACAGCTCATTATTGGGTGTGAAACCACTTCTTCATGGTAGTATGAGTCATGGTGGTTTGTTTGTTGGACGTTGCCCTACTCTTTAGTGCGTCTCTCTTCTCAATAAGAGATCCTAACTGGATGCAAAAAATAGCGCCACCTGTGCCTTGATGAGCCAGCTGATGTTGGGATCCAGTCTACATTTTTCTCTTTGGCATCATTTTTAGAGAGGAAAAAACAAACACTTAAAGCTTACGCTACAGTCGCTAACTACAAGCTTACTGTCAGATGATTCTATCAATTGTCAAAACCTTACACAAAATACTTGTTATAAAATACATACAAGCTTTTAAATACAGTGGCAACAATTGATTCAACATTGTTAGACATGCACAAGACAAATCAGCAAATCAACAAACAACAGATTCCTTGTAATTTGCCCAAATCCACTTTCTACTCGAGGTGCTTTTTAGCTGCATTGCCGACGCATGACACACTCGGACGCTCAGTGGCCATGGAAGCTTTTCTGCAATTTAATGCAATCCAATACAGCAGCAATAAATATCACCTTTGTTAATATTGTAGCAAAAATATTGAATATCATTTAATCTTATTCAACTTCATACACCACCAACAGCTCAAAATGATCATAGAGTTTAATCACCACCACTCTAACATAGTCTCAACCATTTGGACATTTAAGGTTTCACAGAGAGAGTTGATGATACTGGATTTTGTTACATTTTACAGGGGGGGGATAGATGTCTCTGGTCAGTGATCCTGGGTGACTTGATTGATGCTAAAGCTTAAAACTGACTTCTTGAGAAAAACAGTCATGTTGCATCTGTACTCACTCATCTCCTCAATGACTTCTGGGTCACATTCCCTGTACTTGTCCAACTCGGCCTGCAGATGAGTTCGCTCCTCTTTTAGAGCCTGCAGCTCCTGCAGCAGAGAGCTTCTCTCCTTCTGCACACAGACAGAGATTGATTTTATAAGTCTGATTAACATGGCTTTGTCGATTTATTTTTTATCACTTCACAATTTTTTTTCTGTACAAAGTGTGGAAGCATATGAAAATACTCTTACTGTATCCTGACGTCCTACTTTCGCTTTTTCAACCGCTTTCTCTACAGACACTTTGCGCTGCTTTGCTTCAGAAATCTGTCAGGTAAAAGAGTCTAACATTAGCCATATTCAACACCAAACTGCTGCCAAGAAAACACACAGTATGTAGACAATAGAGAGTTTCCTGTACTCCACCATACAAATCAATACTACTGTTCTTGACATAATTGTTTGAAGTTAAAAGTGGTATGTTACGTATACACCCTTAAAATCTAAATTGCTAATGACTGCTCACCAGTGCATTAGAGACCAATGGTCTATTGACATTAATAGCCAATTACAGTGCTGTAAAGCATATTAATTTGTCTGAAATAAAAAGGAAGCTGTGTTGTAATGTGTAAATTACACTTCCAACTTTTTCATACAGACTCTATAAAGCCAACAGACTCTATAACATTAAGCATACACATTTACATTGCTGTGTTAACAGATAAGACCGGTATATTGTAATGCATATGGTATAATCACACGTCATTATGTGGTGACAGATTGCTGCTCTACATCATTTGACTTCTGTCGCAGAAATCTGGTGGCCATCATTCTCTGAGGAGTCGCCACCCTCACACCATCTGTCTGCCATGCAACAGGAGAGGGAAGTGGGACGCAACAGACACCCAGAAATCCAAAGACGAGCAGTGTTACTGCAGTGTGACAACAAATCTCTCACAAAAGCCACCAAGTCTGTGCAACATGGGAGATTTTTGATTCTCAGTTATGAATAGGGCTCATTATTTTTGTTTTGTTTTTGTATTCGGGAATTCAATAATTAAACCACCACCACTTCCCATTTTTCCTCTTTGCTTTTTTATTACCAGAAGCGCTTTCTGGGCCGTGCTCATCATATGCTGACCTCATTTACTGTAAATGACGGTGTGCAGTGTCTTCCAGAAAACACAACCTTTGGTGAAAAAAATGTGAAAATCTATCTTCTCCTTTCACAAAAATATAGGTATTTTTAATAGAAAAATACATTATCAGCTCTGGAGAGATGCTGTGCTTCACAGTGTCTGTGCTGTATAGAGCAAAGTGTTATGTATTCATCTGGTTTTGTTAAGTAACACCTGCAGCTTTTGAGATATGAGGTCGTTGTTTTCAGACTAAAACGGAGTGTCCTCACCTGACTTTGCAGCTCCTCCAGTTTTTTCTTGCGAGCGTGCAGGGCTTTGCTGGGAAAGGCCCAGTAGTAGTTGGACGTGCCCACTCTTTCACAGTCCACCATGTTGTCATCCACCAGGCTCTGCAGCACGTCCTTCACAGACATGGGAGCTTAAAGCAGCAGAGAGAGGAAAGAACACCACCTACATCAAAATGTCCAAAACCCTCAATTTTCTATTATTGCATTCTATTACTTTGCCTTCTTAGCAGTTGATGCCATGTGTGGATTATTGATTATCGATCGTGGACAACTGATTTAAAGTAGAGGTATGATTGTTACAAGCATAGAACATATAAATAATGATATGAAAATGTATCTGATGTTCGGTATAACATTGCATTCTACTGAGGATTTAAAAAAAGCACAAGTCAGCATCAGGTCTCATTTTTACTGTTGGCAAGGCGTACCACTCAAATGTTCACACAACTAAACCCACACATCTGCAGCCTATGTGGCTGTTGTATGCTTATCTGAGAGAACATTGCATGAGAGGATGTAATAGAGCAGGAGTTCCATCTTGAACAGTGTCAGCGGTGAAATGTGATACTCCCACACATTTGCTCAGCCGGTCCATTGTAAAACTGAAAGAGCGTATCTGCTCGGGGCTGAGCTGTGCTGAGTCCTGAGAGGACGTTGGAACAGCAGCAGAAAAAATAAAGGATTGAAAATTAAAAACACTCTGGAAGGATCAACCAAACTCTGTGTGTGCGTGACTTCAGGGCTGTCTTTTCCAGTCCTTTGTCATGTTTCTGTTCACGTGATTCAAATAGCTTTTTGCCCATTTTCAAACTTCAAAACTATTCTGCCTTTTAATTGTTACCAGTATACCACTCTTTTTTTTCAGTTTAGCTGAGATCACTCCCTCGGCCCCTTTTCTCCCATGCTCTCCCATACAGGAAAATGTGCCCATAATGCAGATCTCTTGTTGCCCCCGCCCCCCCCATCACTCAGTAACTTTATCATGCCCAAGTAAGGGGGACCAAAACATGTGCTTTTAATCACAGCAACACGATCCAGTTTCTCCAGATTAATGTGTCGATTCTAAAACAAAATCTCTCTTCAGTTCACCCAAACATACACAACACAGCTTTGTTCCTCTGCAGCACTTAAAAATCCCAGTTTGTATTTTAAATGTTCCCTCGATACTCATAATGTTGGGCTACATGTTGACTCTAAGAGAATGTGTTTTATTTAAAACCAAAAGCTTCCAACAATACTCAGCACTATGAGATTGCTGCCATTGATGGGTCTGGCTCCGTGTATACAGACTAAATACAGTTAAGATGGCAACAACTAGTCCTGGTTGCCATGGTCATGTTGCAAGCATGTCACCACAATGTTTTCACGAAGGCAAGAGGGTGCAATGCCTGTTGATACTGACTGAATGGTCTTTGGATAAAGAACTAGTGGTATTTTACATAAAAGCACGCTAAATCATCTGTTGGTCTCACTACCATTGATGCCTATGTTTATAAGTCCTGAATGATTTAATTTAGTGCATGTTTTGTATTATGAACAAAATATACTGTTGTAAAAGTGCAACCCTTTCAGATGAAAGTGCATGTTTAACTAAAGTGTGAAGTATGCAACAATAAATAGCTCTGTTCACTGTCGATTACCATAAAAATATCTGCGGTTTGACATACAAGGTCAGTGTGGTAAATGGGCATAACTGCAACTGCAAACAAAAGTGAAACATGGCAAATGTTTAAAATGTTAGTGCATTATGTTTCCCCTTCAGAAATCACAGTGTCTAGTGTTCAGACTCAGCTCCCACATTACTTTTCTTTACCAAAAATAGAGTGATGTGACATCTCTGCCAGGTAGAATCCAGTAAGGCAAACACACACAAAACGACCGTACCGATTTTGTTAAACAGGCAGTCAACCTGAACACCAGCTGGACACATGTGGACAGATCATTTAAAAAATCTCTACTAAAACTGTTGATCATTACTCACTTATTCCCTTTGTCTTAGGAGCGATCTTCTCAATGTCTTTCAGCTGAAACACATCTTTCTACAAAGAGAATGAGAGACACACATTCAAGGAAAAACATTTGTTTTTATCATACAAAATGGAACTATTTACCATCTAAATCATCTAAGTCTGTATCAGAATCTAGTTTTTGGCTGCACTTTATTTAGGCTTTTTGGAAATGAAAAAAACTGATATATTTATGGATTGTAGCCATCATTGTTTTATTATAAACAGTAACTCTGCCTTTCCAGGTATTTCTAGTCATAGTTTACCTATTTTGGGCAGCCAAAAACAAAACAAAATATTTCTGTACTTGTTTTTGCCTAATTTTATCTCATTGTATTGCTGAAATGTTCCATGCACAGCACTTTTAAACTTTGTTTTACTACTAGTTTATTATTATTAACTAATCAAAATGACTTACTTTGCAAGGACTTAAACTGTGATTTCTTTTGTTTAGCTTCAGAAAAAAAATTATATTAAGCTTTTTTTTTTTTTTAAATCTCTTTCTAAATTTTCATTCCATTGTCTAATGTGACTTTGTTGGGCCAGTTTAGTTACAAATAGTATATGTGTGTGCAGATGATGTATATCTGCATATGACATATGCAGATATGTATGTGTATCAAAGAGAGAGAAAACCACATGACCAAGTGATGATTTTCTTTCAAGAACAACCTGTTCCTTATCTGTTGCAGGTTTTAAAATTAGAACACAAAACTTTCTCAGTATCACTCGAGTGTCAAGTCATTACAGTCAGGTCCATTTATGGTTTTGTAGGTAGTTTGTATGGGTGTATGCTTTTGTCTCCTTCACATAAAGTGGGCAGCCTTAATCAAAATTAGCAACATTAAGATTAATACTCAGATTGCATTAAAGAAAATGAAACACATAACAAAACTGGCTAGTAAGTAAAGTGACTAGCTTTTAAATACACTGTGGTCACAGTGCAAGACAGCACAGAGGGCATATGGAGGCCTTAGTCTAAATTATATTGATAGGGTTATATTGATTTGATTTGATTGATTATATTTGATTTGGTGCTTTATATATAATATACACCAATGTTTCACATACTTGTGGGCATAATAGTCCTGTCTATACAGCGTTGTTGTCCTTATTCTTAGCGGTTATGTCAATTTCTGTGCAAGTACACTGAGAGCAATGACAGAGCCAAGCCATTAAAGCTGAATCTGATTCCTACTTTAAACCGTTATGTGGCCACCTGCAATGGGAAAACTCACCGTTTCAAAGAAAATCTCCATCATGCGACTTCTCTTCTCCTCCAAACTTAGTCCTTTCTTCTTTGACTGTAACAGATAGTTTAATGTAACATAAGGCCTGGATACTTTTAGTAACAGCCACTAATATGCCACTATATTACACAGCAATAGAATCATATGCAAGTGGCAGTAAACACTGTATTAGGGATTGATATCCTAGTATTTAGCATGCAATAGGAACAAAACATGAAAATGTCACAATACATATCTATTACAAATACAAATACTATTTGCAGCACTTTGAAATATGCATGTTCAATATAGGCTATCCATGATGCCTGTGGGGCTCTTTGTTGCACGTCTAAGCTTCTACATCAGTGTTGTTGTAGTACAGCTTCCGGTCACCAGGCAACTATGTTCTCGGTGATTTACAGTACATGGCTTGCTGCTCCATTTGAGTAGCTATGTCTAGCTTTTTTTATTTTACACCCGCCTGATAATGTCTAACTGTATCTCTCCTGATAGTTAACAGAGAGGTTCACCTTTCCTCAGGTGTGTTCCTGTATTAATATGTCCTCCATTCAGAGGACCTAACGTTAGAGCTGATTAACATTATGCTACATAAAGTGAATGGGTCACATAGCAATACAGGAATGAAACGTAGTACGACGGTCCTAAATAAGAGTAACATACTACACATACATGATGGGTAACATATTGCTAAGTGTATAGCTAGCTAAGTCATTGTAATAACTTGGTGACGTAGCTAACTGCCGGGATTGTTATCGTTAGCCAGGAGCCATATATATATATATATATATATATATATATATATATATATATATATATATATATATATATATGGCTAGGAGCTAGCTTGGAAATGCTAGCTAGCTTGTAACGTTACATAACTTTAAACGTCGGTCTTGTCTGAAGCACTAGCTAGCTATCACATCATCATAAAGATGAACATCTGCTTACCATTTTATTATGTTGGCTGTACCAGCAACGTCCGCTAACATTAAGGTTGTGCTTTACAAGGTGTTATATAGCACTGTGGTTATGTTTATAATCCAAATAAGTAAGAAATCGTAAACACAGACTGTAACCAAATTTCCCGCGGAAGGCTGTGACGGGTGTTCTGCTGCCTTCATAGCTCCTCGTAAACGCCAAAAAACCACGGTCCCGTGCGGAGTACGGGGATGTTGACTGTTGATAGGAAGTGTGCTTAGTTTATTTATTTTAAAAGCTACTAGGCACATCGATTTATGGTGCAACGTCTCGTACCGCAGAAAAACGGTCATGTTTGCCGGTTTGGGGTCGTAAGTGTCTTCTTTGCTCGCTTCAGTCATGAGGATTATTTCCGACAACAAATGAAGGCAGCATTACTTTAACGGGGAGGAGCAATGTTGTTTGACGACTTCTCGTGATTTTCTGACTCCCTCTGCTGTCTAACAAAATACATTGTTTAAATAGGGACAAGAATGTATAATAAAAATGCCCTAATTGTCAAACGATGAACTATTAACTTCTGTAGGTCTGCTGTCAACGACAACGACATGAGTGACAGTGTTCTGTGCAGACGAGACTTGCAGTCTTTTGTTATCACCAATCATATTGAAAACACTGATTGATAAGTGCAGGGATAATTAAAATAGGCTACCTGCAAACCTTAACAGATTTTTAGAATAATGAACATGCTAATTACATTTCTGACATGACTAGTGTCAGTCTTCAAACGAATATATGCTATATTCATAAAAAAAAAAAAACTTTATTTCCTCATAATGCAGAGTTAATAATAAATGCCCCTTATAATGACACCACAAAATCAATTACAAACAGTATTATTTCCTATGGGCACTTTAATTCCAGTTGGCATTACAAATATAAACAAGAAAATGGAAAACAAATAATTTAAAAGGATTGTGTACAAAATGAATGACTAAACTCAAAAGCAAGTACTGAAAACTATGTGCTTGAGGACAAACATTGTGAAGGCTTTATAATAGGAGCACAGTGCTTTTTTTTTTTTTTTTTTTACAACACACACCTCAATTGCTGGAACTACATATTTCATCTTTGAGGATAACAAATCTTTTTTTTTTTTTACTAAAATACAACTTGTTAGTTCTACAGATTTTTTGAAAAACATGGTATAGGCAAAGAGCACATGGTAAGGAGTGAAGGTGATCACAGCTCTGCGTCTGATGTTTGATAAAACCTGCATTGCAACTTGAACAAACCTTTTCACTGATGCGTCGAAGGACTGAGTTTATTTTCACTATTTTTGCTGTTCACTCAAACTTTGCAAAAAAATATAAGATGTTTGCAAATAATCACAGCAGATTTGTAGGTCAACATCGAGTGGCTTTTGTTTGGTACCTTAATTGATCACAACACACTCACACAATCACACTTGTCTTGCACACACAA